>NC_053024.1:149563705-149844828 GCF_003073215.2 Triticum urartu | reverse complement strand
TTCGGGGCACAATCCGTTGAAGAGAATATCACAAGCTTGAGCATTGTATTGCAACATCTTCAACTCATCCGCGGTAGCTTCACGGTTTGGTTATCTCCCATCAAAGAAGTCACCTTGCAAACCAACACACACAATAGCCCAAACGGCGGGGTTATGTCCAAGAATATGCATTTTCATTTTATGCTTCCAACTAGCAAAATTAGTACCATCAAAGTAGGGACCTCTACGGTGGTAATTTCCCTCGCTAGACGCCATACTCTCCTAGGTTGTGAAACCAAGGCTATGACCACCAAAGCTATGGAGATCAAAGAAAATGGAGACCAAAGCTCTGATACCACTTGTACGATCGAAAGTATGTCTAGAGGGGGGTGATTATACTACTTGACCAAATAAAAACTTAACCTTTTCCCAATTTTAGTTCTTGGCAGATTTTAGCTATTTTAAGTCAAGTCAAGCAATCATCACATAATTCAAGCAAGCATGCAAAGAGTATATTGGCAGCGGAAAGTAAAGCATGCAACTTGCAAGAATGTAAGGGTAAGGGTTTGGAGAATTCAAACGCAATTGGAGACACGGATGTTTTTCCCGTGGTTCGGATAGGTGGTGCTATCCTACATCCACGTTGATGGAGACTTCAACCCACAAAGGGTAACGGTTGCGAGAGTCCACACAGGGCTCCACCCACAAAGGGTAATGGTTGCGCGAGTCCACACAGGGCTCCACCCACAAAGGGTCCACGAAGAAGCAACCACCCACAAAGGGTCCACGAAGAAGCAACCTTGTCTATCCCACCATGGCCATCGCCCACACAGGACTTGCCTCACTAGCGGTAGATCTTCACGAAGTAGGCGATCTCCTTGCCCTTACAAACTCCTTGGTTCAACTCCACAATCTTGTCGGAGGCTCCCAAGTGACACCTAGCCAATCTAGGAGACACCACTCTCCAAGAAGTAACAAATGGTGTGTAGGTAATGAACTCCTTGCACTTGTGCTTCAAATGATAGTCTCCCCAACACTCAACTCTCTCTCATAGGATTTGGATTTGGTGGAAAGAAGATTTGAGTGGAAAGCAACTTGGGAAGGCTAGAGATCAAGATTCATATGGTAGGAATGGAATATCTTGGTCTCAACACATGAGTAGGTGGTTCTCTCTCAGAACATACGAGTTGGAATGGTGTATGTGTTCTGATGGCTCTCTCTTCGAATGAAGAGGAGGTGGAGGGGTATATATAGCCTCCACACAAAATCCAACCGTTACACAGTTTTCCAATCTCAGTGGGACCGAATCAACAAACTCGGTCGGACCAAAAATGTAAACCTAGTGACCGATAGAGATTTTCGGTGGGACTGACATGCAATTCGGTAGGACCGATATGGTTAGGGTTTGGGCATAACGTAATCTCGGTGAGACCGATTACACAAACTCGGTGAGACCGAATTTGGTAATTAGCTAACCAAAGAGTTGGTCAGGCAAACTCGGTGGGACCGATTTGCTCTTTCAGTGAGACCGAAAAGTTACAAAGGGGAAACACTGAATTTACATTGCAATCTCGATGGGACCGATTCGCTCTTTCAGTGAGACCGAAAAGTTACGAAAGGGAAACAGAGAGTTTGCAATCCCATCTCAGTGAGACCGAAATCCCTATCGGTAGAACCGAATTGCTAGGGTTTGGCAGTGGCTAATGACAAGTGAAACTCGGTGGCGCCGGATAGGAAGAATCGGTAGGACCGAGTTTGGCTTAGGGTTTAGGTCATATGTGGATATGGGAAAGTAGTTGAGGGTTTTTGGAGCATATCACTAAGCACATGAAGCAAGAGGCTCATTATGCAACACCTCATCCCTCCTTGATAGTATTGGCTTTTCCTAAAGACTCAATGTGATCTTGGATCACTAAAATATAAAATGAAGAGTCTTGAGCTTTTGAGCTTGAGCCAATCCTTTTTCCTTAGCATTTTGAGGGTTCCACTTTCACATCCATGCCATGCCAATCATTGAGCTTTCCTGAAATAATCATCCTGGAATAGCATTAGCTCAATGAGCTATATGTTGTTATGAATTACCAAAACCACCTAGGGATAGTTGCACTTTCACATGTATAAGCAACACTAGTATAACTATAAACATGGAGTATAATAAGGCATGAAAGGTTATTAGCATGACATGTCTCCGCTTAAGCATACCACAACTGCAACAACTAGATAAAGTAGATATGACAAGTAGACATGTATGGTCATCACAAGAGATACGAGAGTATGCTACCAATACAATACTACTCATAAC
This sequence comes from Triticum urartu, assembly GCF_003073215.2. Lineage (NCBI taxonomy): Eukaryota > Viridiplantae > Streptophyta > Magnoliopsida > Poales > Poaceae > Triticum > Triticum urartu. The sequence goes on along the minus strand of NC_053024.1, from coordinate 149,842,547 downwards.
TATGACATAATTTAGTTGATATCAACTAACATGACTATCAAGCATGGCAATAGCACACAAGCCTACATACTAGTTATGACATGTAATCACATTGACTACGCATACAAACATATAACGAAGTAATAATATATCATGGAATGAACAACAGTAAGCAATGCACCATAGTAGCATGAATAGCAGGGAAAAGATCATGGCATGAATTTCCCATCTATTACAACTTACACTTGTAAAGACAAAATATAACAACCTGGAATGATCTATAACATGAGTTGACACACCGACACATACTATGCACTCTAGTCATACAATCATAACAACATGGCATAGTATTGATCAAGCAAGAAGTTATTTAATCAAAGAAAGTATGAGATCAACAAACTACTATCATGTGAATCATCTTAATGAAGGCCAACCATATGTGCAATCACACGATAGTACATACTCGCAATGCTATAGCACATGGTAGTAGACAATCAAAACAAGCATTCTACTTGAAGCAATTGTTAACATGGCAAGGTAATAAACCAATATAAATAAACACAAATGATAATTACCAGGATGTAATAAGCTAAGTTCTATGCCACAAGAATAAACTAGTGATAGAAATGTAAACATGACCTAATGAGACCAACCATGTAATCTTGCATAACAATCATCTACAGAACAAAAGAACAACTAGGCGAAAATATGCTATGCGACAAATAACCACAATGGATTTATCCGCAAACAGGAAATCATTTCATTTGACTTCTAGCATAAAGGATCATGACAATGATTTCAAACCAATAAAACAACACATGAGATGGATGTAAATGAATATGCGAACCATATCCAAGATATATCCATGCTAAGCAAAAATTAAAATAATCAAGACATAAAGTAATTCTTGATTCAATGAACAAAGCAAAGCTTAGAATAATCCTACGGAATTATAAGCATGGCAAACATTTAATAGAAATTGTACGCATGCATAAGATAGCGCGACATGTTACGCAAAAATATCACATGAGACAACGTACAAATATATAATGATTAAATAAAATAAATACTTATAATAAATCCATTCAATCGCATCTAACTCCTAAAATTTATGGAATAATCAGGAGCAACTCCTAGTCATATAACGAATATACAAATATCATACTAACATGAAAGTTCCCGATCAACTACTATGCGTGTTAATAAATTACAAGAACTAATGTGAAACAAAAGTTTAACACACTACTACAATTAGGCATGAATTATATACATGAAACCATAGAAAACTATATTAAAATCTATAGACATGTCTAACACAAGACAATAACAATACAAACAAAATATTATCTACTTGCGACAACAAAAACTACAATCGGTAAACAAATAAACTAAAAATTTATTTGTCACGCAAAAATTATGAGACCAATAGGATGCACTCTTAGGCATATCGTGAACATATGAACAATAACATATTAATGCAAAATTTAACCGATGAACAAATCACATTCAAACTTGGCCAAGGACGACTGTAACACAAATATATACTAAACTCCTATTGATGAAACTAGCGATCTAAGTCCACCATGGGGTTACTACGGGCATGAGAAACAAATCACATGTTGAACAAAAGATCATGTAAGGAACTAAAAAGTACGCGGACATGCCGGTGGAATCCGTTCATGCATCGGCGCGAGCAACGGTATAGATAGGATGAACGATCATGTCTACAGGATAGAGTATATGATGGCGAGTACGCGTGCAAAAGGAATTTGATAGAGGCTCACCGTGTTTGACGGAACGGTGCGATGAACTCGACGAACAATGTAGACGGACATGTCAAATTGTTCACGTGTGGTCAACGGATCGAATCCTTTCTTCTCTGAATGGAGCTGCAGCATGGAGGAGAATCTTCTGGCGCGAGGGTTCATACGAAGATGATCTGTATCATCGGGATCAACCATCGGTGTCCATGGAGCACCATTCTTTGGAGAGAGTTTCTGGAGAGGAAGGGAAAGGGAGAGGGCAGGGGTTGCTAACGTACTGGAAGAGGAGGTGGAGGCGCATAATAAGGTGTGTTTAGTTTGGAAACTGATGGAATTATGGGAGTAAGATGAGGAGGAGAATCGTTGGTTGTACCTTTCTTCTTCTGTGTATATGCTAACGTACAGAGAAGAGGAAGGAGTAGAGGCGCTAGCTGGTGGGAGATAATGGAAGTGGAGAGAAATAGGCAGGGAGGAGGAATTAAAGGAAGGACATCAGTTAACATGCGTGGTGGATGTTGAAGTTTCCTCTTCTGTCAGTTGTGAACGTGAAACTACAGGAAGGAGAGGAGGTGCTCGCTAGGAGAGCTGGGTGTTGGCCCAGTTCGGCTAGGCTCAAGTGGGAGAGAAAAAAAATAAAAGTTGGCCTTTGGGCCATTCATGTTGAGAGAACAGAGAACAGAAAAATAAATATGTTGTAGAATGAGCTTAGGAAATTTGGCCTAGAGTTTAACAGATGGAAAAGAATTGACTTCTCTTATTTCTTATTGGAAAATATAGAGAACTAACGGAAGCTGAAACAAATATCAAACAATCCAAGAAATCCACGAAAATGCAGACTCACATGTTTAAATGTGTTGAAGACAAAAGATAAAACCCAACAAGAAGAAAAGAACAAAACTCAAATTTAATTTAAGTTTGCATTAGGTCAAATTAAATACTCCAAATTATAAAAGTCCAATTTAAGCTTTGTTAACAAATAAAACAAATGAAATTTCTCACCCTGATTTTTGGAGAACTTTTTCTTAAACATTTCGAGAATCGGGATGTTATATGTACTTTATTAGATATGGTGCAATCTATGATGTCTCTTATCGATTTACCACTATCGTTTTGGGGTTATGCATTAGAGGCAGCTGCATTCACGTTAAATAGGGCACCATCTAAATCCGTTGAGATGACACCGTATGAAATATGTTTGGCAAGAAACCAAAGTCGCCGTTTCTTAAAGTTTGGGGTTGCAATGCTTATGTGAAAAAGTTTCAACCTGATAAGCTCGAACCCAGATCGGAGAAATGCGTCTTCATAGGATACCCAAAGGAAACTATTGGGTACACCTTCTATCACAGATCTGAAGGCAAGATATTCGTTGCTAAGAATGGATCCTTTCTAGAGAAGAAGTTTCTCTCGAAAGAAGTGATTGGGAGGAATGTAAAACTTGATGAGGTAATTGTACCTTCTCCCGAATTGGAAAGTAGTTCATCACAGAAATCAGTTCTAGTGATTCCTACACCAATTAGTGAGGAAGTTAATGATGATGATCATGAAACTTCAGATCAAGTTACTACCGAACCTCGTAGGTCAACCTAAATACGTTCCACACCAGAGTGGTACGGTAATCCTGTTCTGGAGGTCATGTTACTTGACCATGACGAACCTACGAACTATGAGGAAGCGATGATGAGCCCAGATTTCGCGAAATGGCTTGAAGCCATGAAATCTGAGATGAGATCCATGTATTAGAACAAAGTATGAACTTTGATTTACTTGCTCGTTGATCGGTGAGTGAGGGAGTCCTGGATTAGCGGGTGTTCGGGTAGCCGGACTATACCTTCAGCCGGACTCCTGGACTATGAAGATACAAGATTGAAGACTTCGTCCCGTGTCCGGATGGGACTTTCCTTGGCATGGAAGGCAAGCTTGGCGATGCGGATATTCAAGATCTCCTACCATTGTAACCGACTCTATGTAACCCTAACCCTATCCAGTGTCTATATAAACCGGAGGGTTGTAGTCCGTAGGCAATCAACTCCATACACAACAATCATACCATAGGCTAGCTTCTAGGGTTTAGCCTCCTTGATATCGTGGTAGATCTACTCTTGTACTACCCATATCATCAATATTAATCAAGCAGGAGTAGAGTATTACCTCCATCGAGAGGGCCCGAACCTGGATAAAAACATCGTGTCCCTTGTCTCCTGTTACCATCCGGCCTTGACGCACAGTTCGGGACCCCCTACCCGAGATCCGCCGGTTTTGACACCGACATTGGTGCTTTCATTGAGAGTTCCTCTGTGTCGTCGCCTTTAGGCCCGATGGCTCCTTTGATCATCAACAACGATGCAGTCCAGGGTGATACTTTGCTCCCCGGACAGATCTTCGTCTTCGGCGGCTTCGCTCTGTGGGCCAATTCGCTCGGCTACCTGGAGTAGATCGAAAGCTATGCCCCTGGCCATCAAGTCAGGTTTGGAAGCTTAAACTACACGGCTGACATCCGCGGAGACTTGATCTTTGACGGGCTCGAGCCACGGCCAAGCGCGCCGCACTATCTCGAGGGGCATGATCTAGCTCTGCCCCCAGACAGTGTCCTGGAGGCCGCACACGCATCGGTTCCGACCCCTAACTCGGAGCCTATTGCACCAATCGAGGATGAGCGGTTGGACGTCACCTCGGGGGCTGCGATCCCGAAAGTGATCGAGCCAAACGCTAGCCCCGCACTCTGCACGACCCGTGACTCCGAGGATCCGGACTCCTCCCCGAACTCCGAACCCACCGCGCCCCTGCCAATCGAATCCGATTGGGCGCCGATAATGGAGTTCACCGCCGTAGACATCTTTCAGCATTTGCCTTTTGGCGACATCCTGAATTCTCTTAAGTCTCTCTCTTTATCAGGAGAGCCCTGGCCGGACTACGGTCAGCGAGGATGGGATGCGGACGATGAAGAAATTCAAAACCCACCCACCACCCACTTTGTAGCCACTGTCGACGATTTAACCGACATGCTTGACTTTGACTTCGAGGACATCGACGGTATGGACGACGATGTAGGAGACGAACAGGAACCAGCACCTGTAGGGCGCTGGAAGGCCACCTCGTCATATGACATATATATGGTGGATACTCCAAAAGATGGAGATGGCGATGGAACAGTGGGGGATGACGCCCCCAAAAAACAGCCAAAGCGCCCGCGTCAGCGGCGCCGCTCTAAATCCCGCCAAAGCAAAAACGGTGATTCCGGCACGGGAGATAATACTACCCCAGATAGCGCCAAAGAACACCCACCTCAGCAAGATTCGGCACAGGAAGATGGAGAAGCCAGCCCTCATGAGAGAGCGACAGACCGAGAGGTCGAGGATGATAACTATACGCCTCCCTCCAAAGATGAGGCAAGCCTCGATGACGATGAATTCGTCATACCATCAGACCCCGCCGAACAAGAGCGTTTTAAACGCAGGCTTTTAGCCACGGCAAGAAGCCTCAAGAAAAAGCAGCAACAGCTTAGAGCTGCCCAAGATTTGCTAGCTGACAGATGGACTGAAGTCCTTGCGGCCGAAGAGTATGAACTCGAACGCCCCTCCAAGAGTTACCCGAAGCGCAGGCCGCTACCCCGATCAAAGGAGGAAGCACCTACATCACCAGCGCATGACATGGCAGACCGGCCACCTCGCAGCCGCGACAGAGAGGCCTCTTGGCCCTCCACCCAAGCCATGCCCCGACGCCGCTCAACTAAGGCACGGGAAAATGCGCCCGACCTGCGAGACATACTGGTTGATAAGGCAAGACAAACAAGATCGATCTACGGATCGCGCAGGCGCCCTATGGCATGTGACAATGATCCTCACTCCGGATACAACAAATCCGGCTGGGCCGAACACAACAGACATAGCTCTTCCGAGCTGCGTCGTGATATAGCCCAGTACAGAGGCGCCGCACACCCGCTATGCTTCACGAATGAAGTAATGGATCATAAAATCCCAGAGGGTTTGAAACCCGTAAATATCGAATCATACGATGGCACAACAGATCAAGCGGTATGGATCGAGGATTATCTCCTTCACATCCACATGGCATGCGGCGATGATCTACACGCCATCAAATACCTCCCGCTCAAACTTAAAGGACCGGCCCGGCATTGGCTTAACAGCTTGCCAACAGACTCAATCGGTTCTTGGGAGGACCTGGAAGCCACATTCCTCGACAAATTCCAGGGCACTTACGTGCGACCACCGGACGCCGACGACTTAAGCCACATAATTCAGCAGCCAGAGGAATTGGCCAGACAATTCTGGACACGGTTCCTAACAAAGAAAAACCAGATAGTCGACTGTCCGGACGCAGAGGCCCTAGCAGCCTTCAAGCATAACATCCGCGACGAGTGGCTTGCCCGGCACCTAGGACAGGAAAAGCCGAAATCCATGGCAGCCCTCATGACACTCATGACCCGCTTTTGCGCGGGAGAAGACAGCTGGCTAGCTCGCAGTAACAACTTACCAAAGAACCCTGGTAATTCAGATACCAAGGATAAAAGTGGCAGGACACGTTGGAATAAGCAAAAACGCCGCGTTAACAGCGACAAGCAATGAAGACACGGTAGTCAATGCCAGATTCAAAGGCTATAAATCCGGTCAGCGGAAAAAGCCATTCAAAAAGAATACTCAGGGCCCGTCCAGTTTGGACCGAATACTCGATCGCTTGTGCCAGATACATGGCACCCCCGAAAGGCCAGCCAATCACACTAATAGGGATTGTTGGGTGTTCAAGGAGGCAGGCAAGTTAAGGGCCGAAAACAGAGACAAGGGGCTGCACAGCGACGACGAGGAGCCCAAGCCGCCGAACAACAATGGACAGAAGGGCTTTCCCCCACAAGTGCGGACGGTGAACATGATATACGCAACCCACATTCCCAAGCGGGAGCGGAAGCGTGCGCTACGGGACATATACGCGATGGAGCCAGTCGCCCCAAAGTTCAACCCATGGTCCTCCTGCCCGATCACTTTTGATCGAACGGACCATCCCACTAGCATCCGTCATGGCGGCTTCGCCGCATTGGTTCTCGACCCAATCATCGACGGATTTCATCTCACAAGAGTCCTCATGGACGGCGGCAGTAGCCTGAACCTGCTTTATCAGGATACAGTGCGGAAAATGGGCATAGATCCCTCAAGGATTAAGCCCACAAGAATGACCTTTAAAGGCGTTATACCAGGTGTAGAAGCCAACTGTATAGGCTCAGTAACACTTGACGTGGTCTTCGGATCCCCGGACAATTTCCGAAGCGAAGAGTTAATCTTCGATATAGTCCCGTTTCGCAGTGGCTATCACGCCCTGCTCGAACGAACCGCATTCGTAAAGTTCAATGCGGTGCCGCACTACGCATATCTCAAGCTCAAGATGCCAGGCCCTCGAGGAGTAATTACGGTCAACGGAAACACCGAACGCTCCCTCCGTACGGAGGAGCATACGGCGGCTCTCGCAGCGGAGGTACAAAGTAGCCTTCTCAGGCAATTCTCCAGTCCAGCCATTAAAAAGCCAGACACTGCCAAGCGCGCCCGGAGTAACCCACAGCAGGACCGCCTGGCACACTTTGAGCAAGCGTAGCAATGCGGCCCCAACCCCAGCTTTCGCGACATAGCGAAACCAGTACCTCGCGTACATAACTACGCCCTTGAAATACCATGGGCATAGAGGAAGGGGCACAATAACGGCACGCCCAAAATACGGCTTAAAACATACTAGGGGCTGCCAGATTCTTTTTTTAATTTTTTCTTACTTTCAGGACTCCACACTTCGGACGACCTGTTCGGCAATTCGACTGTCGCACAAACGATGCAAGATCCAGGGAGGCAGACAAGCCATGCCGCATTATGGAACTCGCAGGTGGTCTCTATTATGAGCGGTATACCTGTTTTAAATACAATTCCGCGGCCTGCCCCTGGTCAGGACATACTGAATAGTCCAATATCTTTTGCTTACCGCACTATTTGTATCGTTCGGCTTTGATAAATAGCCTCTCTATAAACAATGCTTAGCTTCTTGTCTATTTTTTGCATTATCTTCTTTTCACATTTATGTTTATTAAATGACATGATCGCACCCGTACACCATGGTACGGCAAACACGCCAGGGGCTTCAGTACCCCTCATTATGGTGCGAGAAGTCCGTACACTTTCACAAGTGCGGCACCCCGAACTTATAGCACTATATGCATCGGCTCCGAATCATGATTTGGGTCAATAGTTGGGTTTGCCCGGCTCCTATGTTTTGGTGCCTTACATTCCGCTATATCGGCTAAGGTAGCACTAGGAGAACCACTGCGATTGTGCCCCGGTTCAGCTGGGTTAAGCACCTCGGTGGAGAAAGCTAAAACTGACTATCATGATGAGGCGAGAGACCGATCGCTGTTCGAGAGGTTTTTCGAGTCCCTAAAGACTTATGCCGCTTCGAGCGAGGAGCTGGCTTTGTCCGGCCAAGGCGTGGATAGCGCCCCGAACTCGGTCTTCCGAACTAGGGGCTTCGCCAAAATTTAAAATTATAAAGTTCTATGGCTAAGTGAGAGTGTTCAAGCATTATAGTCCGATTGCCTGGTTCGTTGTGCTGAGCGCCTCCCTCGAAGGACCCAACCATGGGAAAAAGAGCGCTCAAGTTTATCCCGAACACCCCAGCACTAGTGGCATGGGGGCAGAAGCCGACGACTGGCCATCTCTCAATTTTTGATAAATGGCCGCATAGAAAATAATATTTTAAATTCAATAAGCATTGCTTAGCGCATATGAACAAGTTTTCAGTGCACAGGATAAACACGAGCGAGTTCATTCAAAAATCACATCCTTGGTACATTCATCCGCCACAAGGCGGGCACCTGCAAGAACATCCTTGTAGTAGTTCTCAGGCTTGCGATGCTCCTTCCCCAGTGGCGGCCCGTCCTTCACAAGCTTCTCACCGTCCAGCTTACCCCAGTGCACCTTTGCACGGGCAAGGGCCCGACGGGCACCTTCGATGCAGACGGAGCGCTTGATGACCTCGAGCCTCGGACAGGCCTCCACCAGCCGCCGCACCAGCCCGAAATAGCTCCCAGGCAGGGCCTCTCCGGGCCACAGCCGAACTATGAAGCCCTTCATGGCCTGTTCGGCCGCCTTGTGGAGCTCGACCAGCTGTTTCAGCTGGTCGCTCAAAGGCATAGGGTGTCCGGCCTCAGAATACTGAGACCAGAACACCTTCTCCGTCGAGCTGCCCTCTTCAGCTCGGTAGAATGCGGCAGCGTCGGATACGCTACGGGGAAGATCTGCGAATGCCCCTGGAGAGCTCCGGATTCGGGTAAGTAACAAGTAGTTTACTTTTATATTTCTGCTTTGCATGAAGAATGCCTTACCCGCTGCTATCTTCCTCGTCTCCTCCAACTCTTGGAGGGAATTTTGGGCTTCGGCCTTGGCAGACTTGGCAGTCTCCAGGGCCGCCGCGAGCTCGGATGCTTGCGTCTTTGACTCAAGCTCCAAACTCTCATGTTTTTTCATGAGAGCCTGAAGCTCTTGCTGCACCTCGCCGACCTGGGCCTCAAGTTTCTCTCGCTCGGTGCGCCCTGCGGCCGCTTTCTTTTCGACCTCGGACAACGCCTGCTTGAGGGTCGCCACCTCAGTCGTGGCCCCTACAATAAGCAGTACAATCCTGTTATTTTTTGCAATCACGTCTTTTTATAGGCACTTTTTCTGTAAGGTATTTTCTTACCTTCTTTCTCCTCGAGCTGCCGCTTGGCAAAGCCGAGCTCTTGCTCGGTCCGCTCGAGGCCCTGTTTCAGGGCACCCACCTCCGCAGTCAGTGCGGCGGTGGCTAGCAGCGAAGCCTGCATACGCATATTGACTCTTTGTAGTTAGACTCCTGCGAAATTTAATAGATCCTCTATTCGGCTTTTCTTTCCGAACGCCAAACAGAGCATCAGGGCCTACTGTCTATGCGGTTATATTTTTACATATTTTTTACTTACCTCGAAGCCTGTTAGGAGGCTAGCGCAAGCTTCACTCAGTCCGCTCTTGGCGGACTGAACCTTCTGGATCACCGTACTCATAATAGTACGGTGATCCTCGTCGATGGAGGCGCCGTCAAGCACCTCCAGCAGATTGTCCGGCACCTCCGGTTGGACGGAGGCCGCCGGCTCAGAAGGCTTGCTCCTCTTGGAAGGAGTTCGCCTACCGTGGTCCGAAACTGTTGAAGATTCCAGCGCGGTGTCTGGCACAAAGCCGGACTTGGAGCCCTGGGGGGTCTTGTCCCCTTTACTCCTGGGGTCCGGGAGGTCGCCTTGCGGCTCCTCCAGGACCACCTCCTCCTGCCCCGGAGCTTGTTGCGACGCCACTTCGGCGTCGTCCGTAGTGCGGGGCGAGACAGCGGGCGGAGCTGAGTTCACGTCCGATGAATCCAGGGAGCCGCTCGACGACTTGTTGAGTTCGGCCCGGGGCGGGCTGCATAATTATGTTCGACATTAGGGAAAGCTGTGCGACAAAGGAATGTCATGAGTTACTCTGATATCCGAATACTTATGATTTCGCCGGACGCTTGGCCCTATCTGGCCACTCCTCTTTGTCCTCTTCGGCGTCGGGGGAGTAGTTCGGCGGAGGGGTCTTCCTCTTCCTGGACCCTTCGGCCTCCCCCATTGGGGCGGCCTTCCTTTTCTTTCCTCCCCCCGCTGGAGGGGGAGAGTTTTCTTCCTCCTCCTCCTTGTTCTCACGGGAGGAGAGCGTCTCGGACTCGTCGAATGACGAGTCCGACACCACCACATTACGGGCACTCTTTCGAGTCTCCGTGGCCTTCTTCTTCTTGGCCTTCTTCTCCGGCACCACATAAGGCGCCGGAACCAGCAGCTTCACTAGGAGAGCAGGGGCTGGGTCTTCGGGCAAGGGAGCCGGACAGTTAATCGATCCGGACTGCGCCTGCCAAGCCTGTCAAAGGTGAGGGAGTTTAGATCCCGCATAGAGTCAAACTATGAAAAAACTTAACATCCTGTAAAAGGTGAAAATAGCTTACCTCGCTAGCATGACGCTGCGAGCTGTATCCGCGGTCCTCGGAAGCGGATGTGGGAGCCTCGGCGCCTTTGGTTAGCACCTTCCAGACGTCTTCATACGTTGTGTCGAAGAGCCTGTTAAGGGTTTGGTGCTGCGCCGGGTCGAACTCCCACAAATTAAAGTCTCGTTCTTGACACGGGAGGATCCAGCAGACGAGCATAACCTGGACTACATTGACGATCTTGATCGGCTTGCTCACCAGGGACTGCATGCATGTCAGCAGTCCGGTCACCTCTTTTTCGTTGCTCCATGACAGGCCCGTCTCTTTCCAGGACATAAGCCGCGTGTAACACCCTCGATGCGACTATATCTCCCACGTGTCGAGGCACGAATTAGAGGCATAATCGCATTGAAGGCATATGTCGCAAGTGAGGTAATCTTCACACCACCCATGTAATATAATAAGGGAAAGAGATTACATAGTTGGCTTACACTCGCCACTTCACACAATTACATGAATAAACATTACATCAACCAAACACACTCATGGTCCGACTACAGAACCAAAATAAAGAAGAACCCCAAATGCGACAAAGGTCCCCGATCGACCCCAACTGGGCCCCACTACTGATCAACTAGAACGAAACAACATAAAGGACAAGATCTTCAACGAGCTCCTCCTGAGCTTGGTTGCGGAAAGCTGGGCCTCGGGGCGGAGGAGGCTGGTGCGGAAGGCTGGGCCGGCGCGGAAGCTGCGCAGGGGCCCACGAGGCGCAGGGCGTCCTCCTCGATCCCACCTGGATCGAGGGAGGCAGGGGGGCGACAGCAGCGCCGTTCACCGGCGGGCAGCGGCAAGGAGGGGCGGAGGAGGCCGGCGAGGGCAGGGAACGCGCGGATCCGGGCGTGGGGTCCCCGGATCCGGCGACGGACGAGGTCGGCGAGCCCACGACGACTCTGACGAGGCGGCGGGGTGAAACTCCGGTGGCGGACACTCCAGCGATGGCCGGACTCCGGCGAGGCGCGCGGACGCGTGAGGAGACGACGAGCGGCCAGGCGGCGGCGCGGGAACTGGCCCGGTTCGGCCCCGCGCGGGCCGGATCTGGGCCGGCGGGTGGCGCAGCGAAGTGGGGGAGGCTGGCCGCTGACGTGGCGCGCGGTGAGTGGAGGAGAAGCGGCGGCGGGGTGACGTGTCGCGCTCCCATTGGGCGGAGAGAGGTGGCGGAGGCAGCGGACATGTCCGGCCGGTGGTGGGAGAAATGTCCGGCGGCGCGGATCTGAGAATTTTTAGGGTTAGGGGAAGAATGAACCACGAATTTCGGAGGGGGTGTATATATAGGCATAGAGGGAGCTCGGAGAGTCCAAATGAGGTGCGGTTTTCGGCCACGCGATCGTGATCGAACGACCGAGATGATGGAGCAGAGTTAGGTGGGTTTTGGGCCAAATTGGAAGGGTGTTGGGCTGCAACACACACGAGGCCTTCTCGGTCCCTCGGTTAACCGTTGGAGTAACAAACGAAGTCCAAATGGTACGAAACTTGACAGGCGGTCTACCGGTAGTAACCCAAGGCCGCATGGCAAGTCTCGGTCCAATCCGGAAATATTTAATCCCCACACACAAAAGAAAGGTAGAAATGACCACCGGAGAAAAACGGAGCGCCGGATTGCAAAACGGACAACGGGGAAAATGCTCGGATGCATGAGACGAACACGTATGCAAATAAAATGCGCATGATGACATGATATGCAATGCATGACACGCAAGGAATGACAAGGCAACACCAACGAATAACTGAACGACACCTGGCACATCGGTCTCGGGGCGTTACACCGCGTGGGGGGTCCGGATCGGAACTCGGGGGCTGCGATCCATTTCGGATCGCGCGGCTCGGTGATGTAAAACCAACACGATTGCCACCCCTTCAGGGTCTCCATGAAGGAGCCCTCGAGCCATAGGACGTTGGCCATCTTGCCCGCCATGGCACCTCCGCACTCCGCCTGGCTGCCGCGCACCACCTTGGGCTTGACGTTGAAGGTCTTGAGCCAGAGGCCAAAATGGGGGCGGATGCGGAGGAAAGCCTCGCACACGACGATAAATGCCGAGATGTTGAGGACAAAGTTCGGGGCCAGATCATGGAAATCCAGGCCATAGTAAAACATGAGCCCCCGGACAAATGGGTGGAGTGGAAAACCCAGTCCGCGGAGGAAGTGGGGAAGGAATACTACCCTCTCATGGGGCCTTGGGGTGGGGAGAAGCTGCCCCTCCTCGGGAAGCTGGTGCGCTATGTCTTTCGACAAGTATCCGGCCTTCCTTAGCTTTTTGACATGGCCCTCCGTGACGGAGGAGACCATCCACTTGCCTCCCACTCCGGACATTGCTGGAGAAGGTTGAGGTGGGAAGTGCGGGCTTGGGCGCTGGAGCTCGGGTGCGCAGGAGATGGATAGGCAAAGGAGGAAGAAGGCGTAGGTAAAAAGGTGGATCCTTGTTCCCTTATATGGGCGGATGCAGTTGTGCGTCCCCACCTGCGTAGTAAAACTCGCTTGCCTCCCAAGCGCCGTGATAAGTGGCGCGGTTGGGTTACCCACGTCCGTATTGATGAGAATCCCGTAACAGGGGGTACACGGTCTTTGCTTTGACAAGACGTGCCAAGGAAACCGCCTCGCAAAACACGCTGAGGTGGAAAAGTGAAAACGATTCGAGTGAAGGACTTGGCTGTAGTGTGATGACGCACTGCGGAATACGTCAGCAGATTTGATTTGTGTTAATATTATTCTCTCTATGGAAATATGTGGGAGCTTATTTTGCAGAGCCGGACACTACTCTTGGTGTTTACAATCTTCTATGAAGGACTTGGAGGAGGAACCCGCCTTGCAATGCCGAAGACAATTTGCACGCTGGACTCGTCGTCATTGAAGCCTGGTTCAGGGGCTACTGAGGGAGTCCTGGATTAGGGGGTGTTCGGGTAGCCGGACTATACCTTCAGCCGGACTCCTGGACTATGAAGATACAAGATTGAAGACTTCGTCCCGTGTCCGGATGGGACTTTCCTTGGCGTGGATGGCAAGCTTGGCGATGCGGATATTCAAGATCTCCTACCATTGTAACCGACTCTATGTAACCCTAACCCTATCCAGTGTCTATATAAACCGGAGGGTTGTAGTCTGTAGACAATCAACTCCATACACAACAATCATACCATAGGCTAGCTTCTAGGGTTTAGCCTCCTTGATCTCGTGGTAGATCTACTCTTTTACTACCCATATCATCAATATTAATCAAGAAGGAGTAGGGTATTACCTCCATCGAGAGGGCCCGAACATGGGTAAAAACATCGTGTCCCTTGTCTCCTGTTACCATCCAGCATTGACGCACAGTTCGGGACCCCCTACCCGAGATCCGCCGGTTTTGACACCGACAGTGAGCCATTAAGAATAAATGGATTTTCAAGAGGAAGACAGGCACTGATAGTAGTGTTACTATCTACAAAGCTCGAATTGTCGCAAAAGGTTTTCGACAAGTTCAAGATGTTGACTACGATGAGATTTTTTCACTTGTAGAGATGCTTAAGTCTGTCCGAATCATGTTAGCAATTGCCACATTTTATGAAATCTCGCAAATGGATGTCAAAACTGCATTTCTTAATGGATTTCTTAAAGAAGAGTTGTATATGATGCAACCAGAAGGTTTTGTCAATCCTAAAGGTGCTAACAAAGTGAGCAAGCTCCAGCGATCCATCTATGGACTGGTGCAAGCATCTCGGAGTTGGAATATATGCTTTGATAAAGTGATCAAAGCATATGGTTTTATACAGACTTGCGGTGCAGCCTGTATTTACAAGAAAGTGAGTGGGAGCACTGCAGCATTTCTGATAAGTATATGTGAATGACATATTGTTGATCGGAAATATCGTAGAATTTTCTGGAAAACATAAAGGAGTGTTTGAAAGGAGTTTCTCAAAGAAAGACCTCGGTGAAGCTACTTACATATTGAGCATCAAGATCTATAGAGATAGATCAAGACGCTTGATATATTTTCAATGAGTACATACCTTGACAAGATTTTGAAGTAGTTCAAAATAGAACAATCAAAGAAGGAGTTCTTGCCTGTATTGCAAGGTGTGAAGTTGAGTAAAGACTCAAAACCCGTCCACATCAGAAAAATAGAAAGAGAATGAAAAGTCATTCCCTACGCCTCAGTCATACGTTCTATAAAGTATGATATGCTATGTACCGGACCTATTGTATACCTTAGCATGATTTTGGCAAGGGAGTGCAATAGTGATCTAGGAGTAGATCACTGGACAGCGGTCAAAAATATCCTTAGAGTACTAAGGAAATATTTCTCGGTTATGGAGCTGATAAAAGAGTTCACCGTAAAGAGTTACGTCGATGCAAGCTTTTGACACCAATCTAGATGACTTTAAGTCTCGATCTAGATACATATTTAAGGTGGGAGCAATTAGCTAGATTAGCTCTGTGCAAAGCATTGTAGACATAGAAAATTTGCAAAATACATACGGCTCTGAATGTGGTAGACCTGTTGACTAAATTTCTCGCACAAGCAAAACACGATCACTCTTTGGGTGTTAATCACATAGTGATGTGAACTAGATTATTGACTCTAGTAAACCCTTTGGGTATTAGTCACATGGAGATGTGAACTAATCACATAAATATGTGAACTATTGGTGTTAAATCACATGACGATGTGAACTAGATTATTGGCTCTAGTGCAAGTGGGAGACTGAAGGAAATATGCCGTAGAGGCAATAATAAAGTTATTATTTATTTCCTTATATCATGATACATTTTTATTATTCATGCTAGAATTGTATTAACCGGAAACTTAGTACATGTGTGAATACAGAGACAAACAAAGTGTCACTAGTTTGCTTCTACTTGCCTAGCTCGTTGAACAATGATGGTTATGTATCCTAACCATATAGATGAGTTGTCATTTGATTAACAGGATCACATCATTAGAGAATAATGTGATTGACTTGACCCATCCGTTAGCTTAGCACGATGATCATTTAGTTTGTTGCTATTGCTTTCTCCATAACTTATACATGTTCCTATGACTATGAGATCATGCAACTCCCGAATACCGGAGGAACACTTTGTGTGCTACCAAACGTCACAACATAACTGGGTGATTATAAAGGTGCTCTATAGGTGTCTCCAATGGTTTTTGTTGAGTTGGCATAGATCGAGATTAGGATTTGTCACTCCGAGTATCGGAGAGGTATCTTTGGGCCCTCTCGGTAATGCACATCACTATAACCCTTGTAAGCATTGTGACTAATGAGTTAGTTGCAGGATGACGCATTACGGAACGAGTAAAGAGACTAGCCGGTAACGAGATTGAACTAGGTATGATGATACCGGCGATCGAATCTCGGGCAAATAACATACCGATGACAAAGGGAACAACGTATGTTGTTATGCGGTTTTACCGATAAAGATCTTCGTAGAATATGTAGGAGCCAATATGAGCATGCAGGTTCCGCTATTGGTTATTGACCAGAAATGAGTCTCGGTCATGTCTACATAGTTATCGAACCCGTAGGGTCCGCACGCTTAATGTTCGGTGACGATCAGTATTATGAGTTTATGTGTTTTGATGTACCGAAGGTTGTTCGGAGTCTCGAATGTGATGAGGGACATGACGAGGAGTCTCGAAATGTTTGAGACATAAAGATCGATATATTGGAATGCTATATTCGGACATCGGAAAGGTTCTGAGTGGTTCGGGTATTTATCGGAGTACCGAAGAGTTATGGGAATTTGACGGGGAGTATATGGGCCTTATTGGGCTTTAGGGGAGAGAGAGAGAGGGGCTGCCTAGGGCAGGCCCCCCAAGGCCTAGTCCGAATTGGACTAGGGGAGGGGCGGCGCCCCCTCCTTCCTTCTCTTCTCTCTTCCCCTTCCTTTTCTCCTACTCCTACTACTTCGAAGGGGGAATCCTACTCCCGGTGGGAGTAGGACTCCCCAGGGCGCGCCATAGTAGAGGGCCAGCCCTCCCCCTCCTCCACTCCTTTATATACGGGGAGGGGGGCACCCCATAGACACACAAGTTGATCATTGATCTTTTAGCCGTGTGCGGTGCCCCCCTCCGCCATAATCCACTTCGGTAATATCGTAGCGGTGCTTAGGCGAAGCCCTATTCTGGTAGCAACATCATCACCGTTATCACGCCGTCGTGCTGACGAAACTCTCCCTCGAAGCTCTACTAGATCGTGAGTTTGTGGGACGTCATCGAGCTGAACGTGTGCAGATCGCGGAGGTGTCGTACCTTCGGTGCTAGATCGATCGATCGTGAAGACGTACGACTACATAAACCTCGTTGTCATAACGCTTCCGCTTACGGTCTATGAGGGTACGTGGACAACACTCTTCCCCTCTCGTTGCTATGCATCACCATGATCTTGCGTGTGCATAGGAATGTTTTTGAAATTACTACGTTCCCCAACACATCAAAGGTATTCATAGTTTCCTAGGTCATGCTGGTTTCTATAGGAGGTTTATTAAAGACTTCTCTAAAATTTCTAGGCCTCTCACTAGTCTTTTGCGAAAGGATGTTCCTTTTGTTTTTGATGATGATTGTTTAGAAGCCTTTGAAACACTTAAGAAAGCCTTAATATCTGCACCTATTTATTCAACTCCTGATTTGAACTTGCCTTTTGAAATTATGTGTGATGCTAGAAATTATGTTGTTTGTGCTATTATAGGACAAAGAGTTGATAAGAAATTGAATGTTATCCATTATTCTAGTAAAACTCTAGACAGTGCTCAAAGAAACTATGCTACTACTGAAAAGTAATTCTTAGCAGTGGTGTTTGCTTGTGCTAAATTTAGACCTTATATTGTTGATTCCAAAGTAACTATTCACACAGACCATGCTGCTATTGAATATCCTATGGAGAAGAAAGATGTTAAACCTAGAATTATTCGTTGGGTTCCCTTGTTACAAGAACTTGATTTACATATTATTGATAGAAAAGGAGCTGAGAACCCCGTAGCTGATAATTTGTCTAGGCTTTAAAATGTGCTTGATGACCCACTTCCTATTGATGATAGTTTTCATGATGAGCAGTTAGCTGAAATAAATGTTGTAATAGTACTCCTTGGTATGCTGTCTATGCTAATTACATTGTTGCTAAATATTTGCCACCTAACTTTACATACCAACAAAAGAAAAAGTTCTTCTATGATTTAAGACATTACTTTTGGGATGACCCACATCTTTATAAAGAAGAAGTAGATGGTATTATTAGATGTTGTGTACCTGAGCATGAACAGGGAGAAATCCTACGGAAATGTCACTCCGAGGCTTATGGAGGGCATCATGCTGGAGATAGAACTGCTCACAAGGTATTGCAATCTAGATTTTATTAGCCTACTCTCTTCAAGGATGCCCGTAAGTTTGTCTTATCTTGTGATGAATGTCAAAGAATAGGTAATATTGGTGAGCGTCAAGAAATTCCTATGAATTATTCACTTGTTGTTGAACCATTTGATGTTTGGGGATTTGACTACATGGGATCTTTTCCTTCCTCTAATGGGTATACACATATTTTCGTTGCTGTTGATTATGTTACTAAATGGGTAGAAACTATTCCAACCAGTAGTGCTGGTCACAATACCTCTATTAAAATGCTTAAGGAAGTTATTTTCCCAAGGTTTGGAGTCCCTAGATATTTAATGAATGATGGTAGTTCACACTTTATTCATGGTGATTTCCGTAAAATGCTTGCTACATGGTGATTTCCGTAAAATGCTTGCTAAGTATGATGTTAACCATAGAATTGCATCACCCTATCATCCTCAGTCTAGTGGTCAAGTTGAACTTAGCAATAGAGAAATAAAATTAATTTTGCAAAAGACTATCAATAGGTCCAGGAACAATTGGTCTAAGAAATTAGATGATGCACTTTGGGCTTATAGAACAGCTTATAAAAATCCTATGGGTATGTCTCCTTATAAAATGGTTTATGGTAAAGCTTGTCATTTACCAATTAGAACATAAAGCTTATTGGGCAATTAAAGAACTCAACTATGATTTCAAACTTGCTGGTGAAAAGAGGTTATTTGATATAAGCTCATTAGATGAATGGAGAACCCAAGCTTATGAAAATGCAAAGTTATGCAAAGAAAAAGTTAAAAGATGGCATGACAAAAGAATCCAAAAGCATGAGTTTAAAGTTGGAGAATATGTTCTTTTGTACAACTCTCATTTTAGATTTTTTGCAGGGAAGCTCCTCTCGAAATGGGAAGGCCCATATGTCATCAAGGAGGTTTACCGGTCTGGAGCCATCAAAATAAATAACTTCAAAGGTACTAACCTGAAGGTTGTCAATGGGCAACGAATAAAGCATTATATCTCAGGTACGCCTATCAATGTTGAAAGTAATATTATCCAAACTTTGACACCGGAAGAACACATAAAAGAGTCCTTCTGGAACACTCCAGAATCATGGAAATAAAGAGGTACGTGATACGGTAAGTAAACGGACTCCGAAAAATCCACAAAAATATTTTTTATTAGTTTTGGAATATTTTAGAATTTTGGAAATAAAGAAACTTCTAGGAAGCGTCCCCTGGTGGGCACAACCCACCTGGGCGCGCCAGGCAAGTCAACCAGGTGGGTTGTGCCCACCTGGGACACCTCCCGTACTTTGTTTCTCTACCATATACTTGTCCTCCAAGATAAAAACTATATATACTTCCCGAACCTGTTGATCACCGTATCACGGAGAAATCCTCTGTTCTCTTTTCCTGTTGTTTTCTGTGCAGATCTAAAAATATGTCCTCCCAAGACTCTGAGGGCAAGAGCTATGTTTCTGATCTCATCGCAAACCCTAAGTCCTATGGGGATGAGGGGCAATATAGCTGGACCTCCGAGGAAGAAGAAGATGAATCGATTCCTTCTCGGTTCAAGGACAAGAGCATGGAGGCGTTATGCAAGAGGATAATAAAACTCAAGATAGATAATTGCGAGTTGATGACGGATAAGTTTACCCTCAGTCAGAAGCCGAAGGAAGTAAAGGAAAAATCCCCTACCTTCTCACCACCATTACCATCTACTCCACCATCACCTTCTTCACCACCAAAGGAGAACTGAGTATCGGGTATGGGCACTCCCCTTGGCTCCCGCCAAGCTTGGGGGAGGTGCCCCAGTATCGTATCATCCCACTATCTTTTTGCTTTTATTTATCTTAGTTCAATCTTTTGCTTTCAGATGAAATAAAGTTTAGTTCGATCCTTTCTTCTTTTGAGAGTTTGCTTAGTGATCTATCCTTGTAATCGTGTGCAAGTTATATAATAAAGTTAGTTTTAGTTTTTGCTTTCTTTACTTCCATGTTGCAAATAAGGAAAAGAAATAAAGAAAGAAAAAGAGGAAAGGAAATAAATCAATAAGATTATATACTAATCCTATGGTAGGTGATGGCACCACATAAGGAAAATTATAAGTAGAAAATTTATTAGAGATTGACAAACATAGCATTAGTCAATGATGCAACTCATGAAAGAATTAATAAGGGAAGAGAAGATTCACATATAGATATAATATCCTAGAAATCTTTTGTAATTGTGAGCCCTCATCAAAATATTATATGCCAAAATTGTTGACATCGAACAAGGAAGACAACTTGATGGTTTATGTTTGTTTATATTCACATAGAAGTCATATTGTCATAGATCCTTTAACATGTGATGCTTGCCCCCTATCTTTGCTAGCCAAAAATTCTATACTAAGTAGAGATACTACTTGTGCATCCAAAAACCCTTAAACCCAAATCTTTTTCAAGTGTCCACCATACCTACCTAGGGAATTAGAAAGAAAGATCCCTCAAGTAAGTTGTCATCGGTGCAAAAAGGCAATAAAAGTGCTTCTAAAAGTGTGAGATCATTTAGCGTAAGAGAAAATTGAGCGTTGTACGAACTTGGATGACAAAGAATAAAAGCGACGGACTGCATAATAAAGGTTGTCATCTTAAGGGGCAATACAACGTAACGTTCTCATATACTAAGGGATTGAGAATACAAACAAATAAGCGCATGGCAACCTCTGCTTCTCTCTGCGAAGGGCCTATCTTTTACTCTTATGTATTTACTTCTGTGCAAAGAGTCAAAGTTTTCCCTCTATTCCTTTTTATTTACTCTTTCGGCAAGCATCATGTGGTGAGGAAAGATCTAGGCACATATGTCCAGTTGAATATTGTTGGATTTCGGGTTCCAGCAAAACCCTTGAGGTTCGAACACTGGGGTGCGCACGAAGATCTTCCCCCTCCCTAGCTCACACACTCAACGATCTCACGACCTAGCTCGACGGACCCAAAGAACACGAGACACAAGATTTATACTGGTTCGGGCCACCGTTGTGGTGTAATACCCTACTCCAGTGTGGTGTGGTGGATTGCCTCTTGGGCTGAGGATGACTGGTTACAAGGGAAGAATAGCCTCCTGAGGAGAGGTGTTCTTGTGCTTAGTGAACTAGCATGAGGCTAAGGATGGAATGGCTCCGATCCAAGATGAGATCGATCCTCCTAGCTATGGTGGTGGCTAGTCCTATTTATAGAGGCCCTGATCCTCTTCCCAAATATTGAGCGGGAAGGGATCCCACAACGGCCAATTTGAAGGGAGACAACTAGTACAAGTTATCCTGACAAAAGTAGTCTTCGCCTGCCAAAGGCTCTGGTGGTGACACCGTCTTGGGCTCCACGGTGACCTCCGTTCTGCCGTCCTGCTGGTCTTGGTCTTGTTGCACTGACATGGAAACCTTTGCCTGATGCCTTGGGACTCCTCGCCTGCGCTTTCCTCCTTAGCACCAAAGAGGAAACAAGGACACTGCGCTTGCTGGCGCCTGCCTGGTCTCGATCGTCATGGCTTACGTCATTGGAATCTCGCGAGGTTTTCCTTACCTTGATCTCTCTGCCCCTCGTGAGCCAGCCTGGTGACGCCACCCCTGAGGAGGTCTTGCGTCGTCCGCCTCGCTAGGCTTGGCCCCTCGCGAGGGTCTTGGGTGTTTGCTAGTGAAGATGGGTCATACGGGGCCGCTGGAGGACCCACGCCGCGGGCCGCAGGCAGGCAAGTCCGAGGACCCCCATTCCCAGAACGGCGACAGTAGCCCCCGGGCCCAAGGTGCGCTCGGGCTTGGCTTCGAGGCGAAGCCAAAGGGCAAGTGTGGAGCGCCGCGGGCCCCAACAGCCTGTGGCCTTGGTCAATGTGTGGCGACTGACTGGACGGGGCGTCTCCGCTTCCCCACGTAGCCTCGGCAACTGCCCGACTTGATGGGTCCTTGCTGCATACAGGAAAAGTTCATTATTACCTTAGATCATGGAGGCTAGCGGTTGGCCTCCCCTTGGCTATAAATGGGAGGTGGGGGCAGAGCCCCCATCACCCGTCTCTCCTCTGCCCCTCCCACTTCTTCCTCTTCCTTGCTCCACTTCCTGCTGGTGTAATCATGGCGCCGATTCGGAGGTTCTCAGCCGCGGAGAAGGGCAAGGCTCCCCTCAACCAGCCCAAGCTGCTCCCGCCAAAGAAGAGGAGGTCCCATCGTCCCGAGATGGTCATGAGGCCGGTGGTGTCACGGCCATGGTACGAAAGGCCACCTCCTGGGTACCCGTTGCCCTTGTATGCTCATGCCGATGATTCCGGGGGGAGGAGCGATGAGCGCCGCCGCCCGCGCCAGGGCCGTGGCCGCCATGCCGCGGAGGTGCACGCCATCGCCTTAAGGGTCCATGCTGCGGACTCCTCACACGAGTTCGTACGATGGGCGGCGATGCCCCTGAGCGGCTGGATTCGCCTTCCGCAGTTCTTCACCGCCGAGGGGCCCTCTTGAGCTTTAGCTGCAGCACACCAACTGCGACGCCCCGGTGCCTGGAGCGGAAGTTGAGGCCGTCTCCAGGAGGATCTTCATGACTCGAGGCTGGGGCGAGATTGCCCGAGCCTGCCGCGCGAACGGCGCCCTCGCCATCCACTTCGAGTATGACGGCGCCTCCATGTTGTTCTTCAAGGTCTTCGACGAGGAAGGCCGTCGCTTGGTGTGCTGCCCTGAAGGAGATCACTAGGTCCAGCAACTCTCCCAAGCTCGTGGAGTCTCCGGAGACGAGCGATGACAGCTACGTGCCCCCGAGCTCCTGTCGGGCCTGGAGCAAGGTCGCCGTCGCCTGGACGCCGTCGCCATTGATCTAGATGGGGTTGGCGCCGGCCCTTCGTGGCCCACTATTGATGATGGCGTCGGTGACGTCCGGCGCATGTAGATAGCGCTCCTAGGAATTCCCTTCCTTTTGTTCCATGCGAGGAATCGAAACAGACCTCGCGGGGGTGTGTAAAGCATCTGTAATGCCTTTTTTTGATATTATCCTTATTGTGAAAATTTTCGAACACATGTCCTGCTGAGGCTCGGTCTCCCCCTTTCCAATCCCGCAGCAACTTGGTGCCCTACGCTGACAGGTCCTGGTCCCCAGGCAGGCTGCAACCGTTGCTGGTATGCCAGGTCACGATGTCATCGTCAAGGCCAGGAGGTGAGCGGCCTGAGGTCCAGTAAGAGCTCCTGAGGCGCGATGCTCAAGAGGTACCCTTTAGCGCGCAAGCAGCTACCTGATGATGGGAAAGGGAGGCGACGTCGCCGCAGTAGGGCAGCGAAAAGGCGAGAATCTTATGTCGTAGTGTTGGGTCGGTCCAGGTATAAGACTTATCTTGGCATTCCGGCACCGGCTTCAGGCGCCACACTAGACTTGGGTGTTGGCCACTGCTGGGTAGCTAGGTTAGGCCCGTGCGGGACTCCCCTCTTCTCCATGCTCTTCCTAGTGCTCTACGTCCTTAGGTCCCGGCCCTCGAGCGAGCTCAGCCGCCGCTGGTATGCCAGGTCGCGATGTCGTGGTCAAGGCCAGGGGGTGAGGGCTGGAGAGCCAGTAAGAGCTCCTGAGTCGCGATGCTCAGGAGCCCCCCTTTTAACGCACAAGTGAATTACCTGGGAGAATAGAGAGAGAGAGACAGAGTCCGCGGTACCGCCTGCCGTAGTCCTCAGGAAGTTCCTGTAGGTCAGTGCGAGGAGGGGAGCAAATCACCGTGGTGGTTGCCTGTCAGTTGCTGGCTTGTGGGAGGGGACTCCCTACTGCAGAGAGCCCCCGAGGCGTGTACAGCCCTATCCTGGCACGTGTCTTGCACAGCAGGGTTAGGCGAGGTGTATCTGGATGCTCGTGAGCCAGCGCGGGACTCGCAAGGCCCTACCTCAAGGCGGGTTGCGCCTGGTCTTGATTCTTGATGGTTGTGGTGATTCTGCGAGATGGTTAGACAACCTGCGCTGAAAGGATTTCCTGAGGCTATCGCACGAGAAGGCCAAGCACCAACGACCCCAGGAGGTGACGTGAACGGGGCTGGCCCGCCAGAGAGAGCTCACCCGTTGGATTTATCGACGCTGCAGGGACGGGCCCGAGCACAGACGCGGTGCCTTACCTTCTTATGTGAAGGATCCTAAAGAAAGACAGTCGGTGCGCGGCTCCCTTGGTGGGTGACAATCAGGCAGGTGATAACCATAGATAGATTATGCATGAGAAGCAAACTGGCTCAGGTAAACGCAGGAATGATACATGCCACTGGGTCGGACCCGAGCGGCCTGGGGATGATGTTGCCTGAGGGGCACTCCCAGCAGAGTGAACTGAAGATGCAAGCAGATACATGTCGCAGGGACGGACCCACGCGGCATGGGAATGATGCAGCCCAAGGGGCGCTCCCAGCTAAATGGACTTGGAGAGATGTCACCTGGTTTGGTTGCTGAAGGTGTGTTGGGGCAGCTGAGGACACGTAGCGAAGAAGTCGCCCCTCACGAGCCGCCAGGGCCCTGAGCCTCGAGAGGCTCTAGAGGCTCGGGCGGCCTCCGGAGGACCATCCCCATCTCCGCCAAGACTGCGTGATGCCTATCCTCCTGACCCGCCATGACGCTCCACAGGTTGCGCTGGAGGGCAGTAGCCATGCTTGGCAGGCCGAAAGGCATGGGAACGTAGCTATGAGGTGGACCCTCGCAGTGTCCAACACGCGAAGGCCAGAAGCGCTCCTGAGATGCGGCCCGGTTGAGCCCTGGGATGTCGATGCAGACGCGCAGCTCACCACTCTCGCCTGGGTGGGAGCAACGCGAGGTGGGCGACGGTCGCCGCATATTGCTCTTGCTTCCTGAAGCTCCTGAGATGCCTCGTCGATGAACTCCTGAGCGCCAGGCGCTCTTCACCTGATGCCCTCCTGAGGGAAACATGCCGCGAAGCATGCCTCCACGTGGTGCCCGAGCGCCTCTCTCATGATGCTAGCCAGGTCCGAGGCCCTCCAGAAGAGGGCCCTCGAGCCCTACCCGAGGAGGGCGCCAGGCACGCCTCCCTATGCGACGGAGGGAGGTGCCCAGGCACGGACGTAGATCCTGAAGTGGTGCCGCTGGAGGTGCCGCTCCCTTGGGGTCCAGTGTGGAGCTGCTTCTTCTTCTTCTTGGGGTTGGCCTCAGGAGGGTACAGGGCTGCGTTGCTGTCGGGATCTTCGAGTGATGCGGCTTGGAAGGCATGCTCGAGGGAGCACACCGCGTCTCTTTCTTCGCAGGGGATGGTGGATGATTCTGCCGCTTCTGGGCATCTTGAGGATGTTGTAGCCATGGTAGGCGACCGCCATGAATTTGGCCAGTGCTGGGTACCCAAGGATGGCGTTGTACGGCAGACGGATGTGAGCGACGTTGAAGTCGATGAGCTCGGTGTGGTAGTTGTCGCGCTGACCGAAGATGACAGGGAGACGAACTTTCCCTATCAGGGTGGTAGAACCGTCAGTCACTCCTGAGAAAGGCTTGGCAGGCTGGAGCTGATCGTATGGCACTTGAAGGCTGTCGAAAGTCTCGACAGATAGGATATTGAGCCCTGCGCCGCCGTCGATGAGGGTCTTGGTAACTTGGACATTGCTGATGACGGGTGAATAGAGCATTGGGAGAACGCCGGTCGTTGCCACGCACTTGAGCTGGTCTACCAAGCTAAAGGTGATGGCATACTTGGACCACCTGAGCGGGCGCGTGGCTTCAAGCTTGGGGAGGACTGTGTTCACCTCGCGAGCAAACTGCTTGAAGACTCGCTGAGAAGCTAGGGCTTGAGCTCCGCCCAAGATACAGGCGATAGCTCGCGGCTCTTGGAACCCCCCAGCCCCCTCGTCCTGTTGATGGTCGTCGTTCCTTCTTAGCGGCGGCAACGGTGGGAGACCAGGGTTGCCATGAGGACGGTCCTCACGAGGCGGGTCCCTCTAGGCTCCGTCACGAGGCTGATCCTGCCAATGATCCTCGCCAGGTTGGTCGCGGCACTCCTGGCGGGGCCCACGGTCGTCCCAACGTCCTCCACCACGTCCACCTCCTCATCCATAGCCCCGGTCGTTGCGCTCGGGGCGTCGACCGAAGCGTCCATCTCGAAAAGCCCTAAGCTCTTGACAGTCATTAGTGTTGTGTGTGCGCATGTTGTGGAAGGCGCAAAACGTGCGGCTGCCCTTGGATGACTCGGGAAGATCTCGGCCGTGCTAGGTGTATGGTTCTGCCGTGAGCACGGCCACTCCTTTACGCTTCACGTCATTGACCTTGGCTTTCTTCTCCTTTGGGTCCGCAGCAGGGATCTCGAGGAGGGAGAGGCGCCCCTCCTCAGCTCTTGCACACTTGGTCGCAATGTTGAACAGCTCCAAGGTCGTGCACAACTCTTCATGGATGGCGAGCTCCTCCTTCATCTTAACATCGCGGACGCCGTCGGAGAACGCCGAGATGATGGCCTCGTCCGTTACCTTGGGGATCTTGATTCGCGTGTTGTTGAAGCATTAGATGTATTTCTGCAGGGTTTCTCCTAGTTGTTGCTTGATGCGGCGCAGGTCACCTGCAACCGGGGGGCGGTCGCGAGTGCCCTGGAAGTTGGCGATGAAGCAGTCACGCATCTCGCCCAGGAGGAGATCGAGCCTGGGGGCAGGTTCAAGAGCCATGAGCGGGTGCCGTCCTTGAGAGCCATGGGAAACCAGTTCGCCATGATCTTTTTCTCGTCGTTGGCCGCTTTGATGCTCAGCTCGTAGAGCTGCAGAAACTCCGCGGGGTCAGGGGTGCCGTCGTAGCGAAGAGGCAGATCTGGCTTGAACTTGCCCGGCCAGACGATGCTGCGCAAGTCAGGAGCGAAGGCGCGACATCCCGCCGTGGCCACAGGGGCCTGTCATGGTGGCAGAGCTTCATCGTGGTGCCCCTGCGCCACCATGGCACGCGGCGCATGGCCCTATCGCAGCAAGCAATCCTGGCGCAGCGGAGCTGGGAGTGGTGGAGCATTTCCTTGTGCACGGGGAATCTCTTGGCAGCTTCTTTCTTCGCGCGCGGGCACGTGGCACTGTGGGTCGCGCTGCTGGGCCGCGCATCTTGGAGCGAGGATGTCGTCTTCACGTGGAAGAGGTGGAGGCACACTGTGAGCTGCACGCCTTGGCGCGAGGGTGTCGTCTTGTTGCGGAGGAGGCGGAGGCGCTCCGTGAGCCACATCACCCACAGCTGGGGCGGGCGAGGCAGCGAGAGGGATGGTGCAAGAGAGCCTCTCGCGGCGCTGACGAGCTCGGCGATGCGGTCCAGCCAGTCCTCATAGAGGTCATCGACTCGACGGTAATGCAGGAGCTCGCGCACCATGAGCAGCGCGGCCTGCGCATCCATGGGTGTGCGGCGAGCGTGAGGCGATGAGCCAGCCGGAGTCAGCGACGGGGTGGCGGTGTGGCCGTCACGGCGCATAGTGGGATGCAGCAAAGAGGCTTGCTGCTCGTTTGCCGCGGGACCGGTGACGGCGTTGGCGGCGGGTGATGGAGAAGGACGGGGAGGCCCACCAACTAGGGTCGTCTGAGCGACGCGGGTGGCGAGAGCGGCCCGGCGCTCCGCGCAAGCCCGGCGAGCGTCGGCCATGATGAAAGTGCAACTATCCCTAGGTGGTTTTGGTAATTCATAACAACATATAGCTCATTGAGCTAATACTATTCCAAGATAATTATTTCAGGAAAGATCAATGATTGGCATGGCATGGATGTGAAAGTGGAACCCTCAAAATGCTAAGGACAATGGATTGGCTCAAGCTCAAAAGCTCAAGACTCTTCATTTTATATTTTAGTGATCCAAGATCACATTGAGTCCATAGGAAAAGCCAATACTATTAAGGAGGGATGAGGTGTTGCTTAATGAGCCTCTTGCTTCATGTGCTTAGTGATATGCTCCAAAACCCTCAACTACTTTCCCATATCCACATATGACCTAAACTCTAAGCCAAACTCGGTCCTACCGATTCTTCCTATCCGGCGCCACCGAGTTTCACTTGTCATTAGCCACTGCCAAACCCTAGCAATTCGGTTCTACCGATAAGGATCTCGGTCCCACCGAGATGGGGTTGCAAACTCTCTGTTTCCCTTTCGTAACTTTTCGGTCCCACCGAAAGAGCGAATCGGTCCCACCGAGATTGCAATGTAAACTCAGTGTTTCCCCTTTGTAACTTTTCGGTCTCACCAAGTTCCACTCGGTCTCACCGAAAGAGCAAATCGGTCCCACCGAGTTTGCCTGACCAACTCTCTGGTTAGCTAATTACCAAATTCGGTCTCACCGAGTTTGTGTAATCGGTCTCACCGAGATTACGTTATGCCCAAACCCTAACCGAATCGGTCCTAGCGAGTTGCATGTCAGTCCCACCGAAATTCCTAACGGTCACTAGGTTTACTATTTCGGTCAGACCGAGTTTTCTGATTCGGTCCCACCGAGATTGGTAAATTGTGTGTAACGGTTGGATTTTGTGTGGAGGCTATATATACCCCTCCACCTCTTTCTCATTGAGTGAGAGAGCCATCAGAACACACACATCATTCCAACTCATATGTTCTGAGAGAGAACCACCTACTCATGTGTTGAGACCAAGACATTCCATTCCTACCATATGAATCTTGATCTCTAGCCTTCCCAAGTTGCTTTCCACTCAAAATCTTCTTTCCACCAAATCCAAATCCTATGAGAGAGAGTTGAGTGTTTGGGAGACTATAATTTGAATCACAAGAGCAAGGAGTTCATTACCTACACACCATTTGTTAATTCTTGGAGAGTGGTGTCTCCTAGATTGGCTAGGTGTCAATTGGGAGCCTCCGTCAAGATTGTGGAGTTGAACCAAGGAGTTTGTAAGGGCAAGGAGATCGCCTACTTCGTGAAGATCTACCGCTAGTGAGGCAAGTCCTTCGTGGGCGATGGCCATGGTGGGATAGACAAGGTTGCTTCTTCGTGGACCCTTTGTGGGTGGTTGCTTCTTCGTGGACCCTTCGTGGGTGGAGCCCTTCGTGGACTCGCGCAACCATTGCCCTTGGGTGGAGCCCTGTGTGGACTCGCGCAACCGTTACCCTTCGTGGGTTGAAGTCTCCATCAACGTGGATGTAGGATAGCACCACCTATCCGAACCACGGGAAAAACATCCGTGTCTCCAATAGCGTTTGAATTCTCCAAACCCTTCCCTTTATATTCTTGCAAGTTGCATGCTTTACTTTCCGCTGCCCATAAACTCTTTGCATGCTTGCTTGAATTGTGTGATGATTGCTTGACTTGTCCTAAAATAGCTAAAATCTGCCAAGAACTAAAATTGGGAAAAGGTTAAGCTTTTATTTGGTCAAGTAGTCTAATCACCCCCCTCTAGACATACTTTCGATCCTACAAGTGGTATCAGAGCTTTGGTCTCCATTTTCTAGATCTCCATAGCTTTTGGTGGTCATAGCCTTGGTTTCACAACCTAGGAGAGTATGGCGTCTAACGAGGGAAATTATCACCGTAGAGGTCCTTACTTTGATGGTACTAATTTTGCTAGTTGGAAGCATAAAATGAAAATGCATATTCTTGGACATAACCCCGCTGTTTGGGCTATTGTGTGTGTTGGTTTGCAAGGTAACTTCTTTGATGGGAGAGAACCAAACCGTGAAGCTACCGCGGATGAGTTGAAGATGTTGCAATACAATGCTCAAGCTTGTGATATTCTCTTCAACGGATTGTGCCCCGAAGAATTCAACAAAATCAGCCGCCTTGAGAATGCAAAGGAAATTTGGGACACTTTGATTGATATGCACGAAGGTACCGACTCCGTCAAGGAATCCAAGTTGGATGTGCTTCAAAGCCAACTTGACAAGTTCAAGATGAAGGATGGTGAAGGTGTCGCTGAAATGTACTCTAGGCTTGCTCTCATCACAAATGAGATTGCCGGCTTAGGAAGTGAAGAGATGACCGATAGATTCATCATCAAAAAGATCCTAAGAGCCTTGGATGGTAAATATGATACCGTGTGCACATTGATCCAAATGATGCCCAATTACAAAGATCTCAAGCCAACGGAAGTGATTGGAAGAATTGTTGCTCATGAGATGTCACTTAAGGATAAAGAGGAACTTCACAACAAGTCAAGTGGTGCCTATAAAGCCTCATGTGAAGCCCCTACATCATCAAGTGAGAAACAAGACTTCAATGAAGAATTGAGCTTAATGGTGAAGAACTTCAACAAGTTCTACAAGAGTAGAAGCAAAGATAGAAGCTCCAAATCAAGGTCCTACAATGACAAAAGATCTTCTAGTCCAGAGCAAAACTGTTACAATTGTGGAAGACCCAGACACTATTCCAATGAGTGTACGGCTCCCTACAAGAGAAGAGAAGATTCTCCAAAAAGAAGAAGCAAATGATCACCACCAAGAGAGAGAAGGAGTAGAGATGATCGTTATGAACGAAGATACTCACGGGGAAGCAAGGATTCGGAAAGGAAGGAAAAATCATCAAGGAGCTACGCAAGACGAAGACATCAAGCTCATGTTGGTGAATGGGTATCCGGCTCCGACTCCGACAGCCACTCCGAGAGAAGTTATCACTCCGACTCCGAAGATACTCAAGATGAAGGTGTTGCCGGTCTAGCACTTGTGTCAACCAACTCCTACGACATATTTGACTCACCAAATGAAGGAGTTGGAAGATGCTTCATGGCCAAAGGTCCTAAGGTAACACACCCCGAGTATGTTAATTTCAATAGTGATGAAGATGACTTGTTAGGTGATGATTTGCTTGGTGACAACTCTAGTGATGAATACTATGATGAAAGACCAATTAATCATGCTAATCAAGATAAAACGAGTGACAATGATAAGGAGAAGATTGAGGCTCTAACTAAAGAACTAAAAACTCTTAAGTTGGCTCATGACACTATCTTCGAAGATCATCGAGAACTTTTAAGAGCTCATGAGAAACTAAGCTTTGAAAAGCTCAATCTTGAGCAAGAGCATGGGTTCTTAAAGGCAATCAATGATGATCTCCACAAGAAAAGTTCTTCTTACATTGCCAAGCGTTTACTCTTATCCACTTACATGCCTCAAGTCAAGTCTAACAAGAAAGATTCTTCCTCTAGTTGTAACAATGATCATGCTAAATTCAATATTGTTGCTTCTAGTAGTTCTCTTGATTCCACTAATGATTCTCTTAGCCAAGTTACACTTGAGCAAGAAAATAGCTTATTAAAGGGAATTATAGAGAAAGGAGTGTACAAAAGCCTTGCCGGGAGTAAGCAATTCGAGGAAATTGTGCGCAAGCAAGGAATGCACCGGAAGAATCAAGGTGTTGGTTTTGAACGAAAGTTCAATGCCAATGGAGTTGAATGGGAAGAAGATCAATACCCTAAGACAAAGTTTGTCCCTCCACAAGAGAAGTATACTTCTTTCAAGGGGACACAAGCTCAATATGATATTCCACCACAAGACTACGAGTAAAAAGGCAAGGACAAGCTTCAAGAGGAAATTGATGCATTTGAAGAAGCTCCTAAGACCTTAGTCAAGTGGATTCCCAAGACTTCTTCAAGCTCCACTTCATCAAGTACGACTACAACTCCAAGGATTCCCATCAAGATGATGTGGATCCAAAAGAAGAAGAACTAGAGAGTTCTTGAGGGTGACTCCGCCAACATACTTCACTCTTATCATTTTCGCAAGAACAAGTGCAATCAACTTCCACATCTTGCACTAGTTCAAGGAGTCACAAACCCTCTTGTTGGTAAGACAAGGGACAAGGTAACCTAAAAGTTTTCATGGACATCATCTTTTGTGTGCATCACTCTATGTCTATGGATATCCTTGTTTGTTCCTTGTGGGACTAACCCATGTAGGTATTGAAAGTGCAATTCACTCAAATGGATAGCTCCAAGAGATCTACATCAACATTGAGCATCCACATCTTCAATATCTACATGAAGTCATCATCGACAAAACCCAAGGTTAGTTCATCCCTCTTAGGGGGGATATCACATCTAGGGGGAGCTTTACTCTAAGAATTGAGCTAAAGCAACTCTAAAGGTGTGAACAAAACAATGCTTTATGTAAAAGTGGTAACCCCACTTGAGCTTAAACGATGAGTATGACCTACGATCAAGTGTTCTCACTTGACTCCTAAGTCAATATACTCATATATAGATGACCTAGTCATCCCAAATTGCTTGATAGATGCTAGAATTGGTTGTGCATGCCTTGCCACATATTTCATTTGCCATCTTATTGTGTGAGCATGCTGATTGCATATTTTACTCATTCGAGGACATCCACTTGTTGCTTTGATTGTTCGGTTTTATTTCTTTTTGCCAAGTGGATGGACAAGAATGCCTAAGAACCTCCTCTAGCTATCTATGCTTTTCTCGTCTCAAACTCTATTCATGCTGCATCACAAAATTTGATCAAGTCAGATTCGAACCACTCTGTGTGAGGAGCGCTCGGAGTCCCCGATTCGTCATAGACTTAAACTTCCAAAACCTCTTTATGATTCTCGGTCTGACCGATACTCCACTTTCGGTCCTACCGAGATCATTTAGTTGATCTAGGTTTTCGATCTCGGTGCAACCGATTTGAACCTTTCGGTCTCACCGAGTTTCAGTAACTGCACGCAGTTATGAATCTCGGTGCCACCGAGTTTTTCAACTCGGTCACACCGACAGGGTCGGGCTATATATAGTCACGGGAAAAATTTGGAAATTTCTCCGAACCCCTTCGCCCGCGCGATAGCCTGCTCTGCCCCCAAGGTCTCCGGATCGTCTTCTCGCCGCCAGCAGCCTCCAGTCGCTGGTCTCCGTCGCCGTCAACGAGATTTCTGCCCCGCCGTTGCCGCCGTAGCAAGTCCCCGCTGAACTAGGGTATGGACTTGATCTTTGTGCTATTCCTCAATCTGATTCCTAGCACATTGTGATCATATTGATTCTTGCCATGATTGAAACACTTCTATCCAGTCAAAACGCTCATAGATTAGGTTTGATTCGAAAATTCTAGGTTTAGGTTTCCGCCGAAACCATCTCGGACCCACCGAGTTGAAAAACTCGGTCCCACCGATTTGGCTTATGCCATTGCACAAGTGAGACTCGGTCTGACCGAGAATTACTTATCGGTGTGACCGATTTTTTGAACCCAGTGAAACCCTAGCAGTCTCGGTGCCACCGAACTGTGACTCGGTCCTACCGAGTTCACTAGTTTAGGTTCCAAAACTGCTTCGGTATCACCGAGTTTGAAAATCGGTAGATCCGAGATGATTTCAGTGGGAAACTAAAACTAAGTTTTTGAATCATTCTTTTTGCAAAAATCTCTGCATTTTGTGATGCTCATCCACTCTATCTCCTCTATAATCTATTCATAGGGTCAGCAGTCAGTTTGCAACATGTCAGACCAGAGTGACAGCCAAAACTTGTCAGAGCAGCAAGTGCAGTTGAGTGAGGGCACTAGCCCCTCAAGTTCCTCAGATGATGGCAGCAGGAGCACACCCAGCAACCTGCCTAAAGCTTCCACGAGACAAAGGAAGAAGAAAACCTCAGATTCTGAAGATGAGGACTATGTGGCAGAGGAAGAGGCCACTTCCAAGAGAGTTGAGCCAGCTCAAGGCTCAAAGCCAGGCCTGAAAATCAAAAGGCCAGCAGGCAGGCAGCCCATGTCAAAGGCTAGAGCCTCAACTGAGAAGCCTGCTCCCATTGAGCCCGTTGCAGCTGAGGGCAAGAAAAGGAAAGAAAGAGTGAAGAAGACTGTGGCTAGAGTGCTTGGGAAGGCCTCCATCATGGTAGAAGAGGAGGAGGAAGAAGAGGCAGCTGCACCAGCGCCCAAGGCAGCCAAACTTATGGGAGATGCCATAAGGTCAGGGGGAGTTGCATCCAAGCCCAAGGAAGCACCTAAGGCTGCATCTAAGCCTAAAAGCGCACCAAAGAGAAACACAAGAAGCATCCCAGCCACTGAGAAGAACAAGGCCCCAGTGCCTGACACTGTTGCAGAGGAAGAGGAAGAGAGTGTCCTTCGGAAGCTCAAGCCCAAGATCCCAGACCACAACGATGCTCATCCTGTGGCTGAGGATATGAAGCTAAGGAGAGACTCAGGGCTCAGGAAATGGAGAGAAGCAGATCCATATGCTTCTCGGAGAAGGACTGCAGTGGACTACAGATTTCATACCAAGGAGCAGCAAGATTTCTATGAGACAGTGCTACTTGACAAGAAGCCAATCGTATGTGACATGAGATGGGTCGACTGGACCTATATCAAGGATAATGAAGAGTACTACCCAGGAGTTCAGGACAGCTTCAAGGCGTGTGGAGTAGAGGACTTTGTTGGGCAAAAGCTCACAAAGTGGAACGAGGAACTCATCATGCAGTTCTACTCCACAGCTCACTTTTATCCAGATGGGAGGATTACATGGATGTCTGAGGGTACGAGGTACCACTCTACTGTTGAGGAATGGGTGAAGCTGATCAATGCCCCAGAGGAGCAAGCAGATGACTTGGACATTTATGCCAAGAAAAAGATGGACCACAACTCCATGACCAACATGTACAAGGAGATTCCGAATGAAGCACTTGACACGTTCAAGTATGGCTCAGTGCATTATCTGCTCTCAGGATTGCCTACGATCAACTGGATCCTTAGGCACACCCTTCTACCCAAGTCTGGAGATCACAAGATGATCAAAGGTCACGCGATCAATTTGCTTCATGTTTTTGACGTGCCTCAAAAATTCAAAGTCATGAGCCTTATAGTGGAAACAATCAAAAGGACTGCGGCAGATCAGAAGAGGAGCTGTGGATATGCCCCTCAGATTCAGGAGCTCATCAACTCCAAGATGGGCACGGGTGTATATTTGTTGGATAAGGAACACCTGCCCATCCGTCCAGATTTTGAGAACAATGAAGTTGTGATGACAGAGAATGAACCATCATCTGCCCATGCACAAGCTCAGAAGGAGAAGGCGAAGAAGGAGAAAGCTGCCAGGATGCCTACTCAAGCGGAGGCATCTGACTATTTCTTGAAGACCAAACAAGAGCAGCTCAGTTACTTGATTGCGTCCACCCTGCGGATTGAGCAGAGTATAGCCACCCTGACTCAGAACCAGGCGATTTTAGAGAGGATCATGGAACAGAGGTTCTATGACTTGGACATCAAGGTAACAGAAGTTCAGTCTGCAGTGGAGCAGCTCCAGGAGGACATGAATGAGAGGAGAGGCAGGACCACGACTCATGCGTTTGCAAGGGTGCCATGAGGTCCGAGGTCGTCTGCACTTCCAGTTGCTGACACCAGAGCTACAACATCTGCACCGGCCACAGCCTCAGTTCCACCAGCTCCAGCATCCACTTCAGCTTCCACTCCGACCACGTCTACCGAAGGCTTCGTCCTTGGAGTGATACGGACTCCACCACCACCTGAAGATCAAGCCTGAGCGTCGATCTAGTGCTATGCATTTTCTAGGAACTTTTTGGTAACTTGTTGCCAAAGGGGGAGAAGATGTATAGATCATAGGCTTCGAGAGAGAGAGTGTTGCTTTTCTCTCTTGCTTTATTTGGTGGTTTTTCGAACTTTGTTTGCTTGTGTGTGAGATACTACGTCCTTATGCCTGTGAGACATCGATGATCATGTGTTTGATCATAAGCTACACTTAATGTTTGCTTGATGCTTGCTTAAATATTATCATTCTATCTATCGTTTGTGATCATTCACTATTCTTGGTGATGAGTGCATTTATTTCAATCTTATCATTTTTTGAGCGCTCCACCAAGATGTATGTGACATGGAAGAGTAACCCATGATTCTAACTCTTTGTGCATTGGCAGTCCAAAGCAAATTTTAAATATGCACAAATTTAGGGGGAGATCTTACTTATCACATACCTCTCAAAGCAACGATATATTTCATGCTTATTATCATTTGTCGAAGCTTTGATCTATATGTTGTCATCAATTACCAAAAAGAGGGAGATTGAAAGTGCAACTATCCCTAGGTGGTTTTGGTAATTCATAACAACATATAGCTCATTGAGCTAATACTATTCCAAGATAATTATTTCAGGAAAGCTCAATGATTGGCATGGCATGGATGTGAAAGTGGAACCCTCAAAATGCTAAGGACAATGGATTGGCTCAAGCTCAAAAGCTCAAGACTCTTCATTTTATATTTTAGTGATCCAAGATCACATTGAGTCCATAGGAAAAGCCAATACTATTAAGGAGGGATGAGGTGTTGCTTAATGAGCCTCTTGCTTCATGTGCTTAGTGATATGCTCCAAAACCCTCAACTACTTTCCCATATCCACATATGACCTAAACTCTAAGCCAAACTCGGTCCTACCGATTCTTCCTATCCGGCGCCACCGAGTTTCACTTGTCATTAGCCACTGCCAAACCCTAGCAATTCGGTTCTACCAATAAGGATCTCGGTCCCACCGAGATGGGGTTGCAAACTCTCTGTTTCCCTTTTGTAACTCTTCCTATCCGGCGCCACCGAGTTTCACTTGTCATTAGCCACTGCCAAACCCTAGCAATTCGGTTCTACCGATAAGGATCTCGGTCCCACCGAGATGGGGTTGCAAACTCTCTGTTTCCCTTTCGTAACTTTTCGGTCCCACCGAAAGAGCGAATCGGTCCCACCGAGATTGCAATGTAAACTCAGTGTTTCCCCTTTGTAACATTTCGGTCTCACCGAGTTCCACTCGGTCTCACCGAAAGAGCAAATCGGTCCCACCGAGTTTGCCTGACCAACTCTCTGGTTAGCTAATTACCAAATTCGGTCTCACCGAGTTTGTGTAATCGGTCTCACCGAGATTACGTTATGCCCAAACCCTAACCGAATCGGTCCTAGCGAGTTGCATGTCAGTCCCACCGAAATTCCTAACGGTCACTAGGTTTACTATTTCGGTCAGACCGAGTTTTCTGATTCGGTCCCACCGAGATTGGTAAATTGTGTGTAACGGTTGGATTTTGTGTGGAGGCTATATATACCCCTCCACCTCTTTCTCATTGAGTGAGAGAGCCATCAGAACACACACATCATTCCAACTCATATGTTCTGAGAGAGAACCACCTACTCATGTGTTGAGACCAAGACATTCCATTCCTACCATATGAATCTTGATCTCTAGCCTTCCCAAGTTGCTTTCCACTCAAAATCTTCTTTCCACCAAATCCAAATCCTATGAGAGAGAGTTGAGTGTTGGGGAGACTATCATTTGAAGCACAAGAGCAAGGAGTTCATTACCTACACACCATTTGTTACTTCTTGGAGAGTGGTGTCTCCTAGATTGGCTAGGTGTCACTTGGGAGCCTCCGTCAAGATTGTGGAGTTGAACCAAGGAGTTTGTAAGGGCAAGGAGATCGCCTACTTCGTGAAGATCTACCGCTAGTGAGGCAAGTCCTTCGTGGGCGATGGCCATGGTGGGATAGACAAGGTTGCTTCTTCGTGGACCCTTTATGGGTGGTTGCTTCTTCATGGACCCTTCATGGGTGGAGCCCTTCGTGGACTCGCGCAACCATTGCCCTTGGGTGGAGCCCTGTGTGGACTCGCGCAACCGTTACCCTTCGTGGGTTGAAGTCTCCATCAACGTGGATGTAGGATAGCACCACCTATCCGAACCACGGGAAAAACATCTGTGTCTCCAATAGCGTTTTAATTCTCCAAACCCTTCCCTTTATATTCTTGCAAGTTGCATGCTTTACTTTCCGCTGCCCATAAACTCTTTGCATGCTTGCTTGAATTGTGTGATGATTGCTTGACTTGTCCTAAAATAGCTAAAATCTGCCAAGAACTAAAATTGGGAAAAGGTTAAGCTTTTATTTGGTCAAGTAGTCTAATCACCCCCCTCTAGACATACTTTCGATCCTACACATGAGGTTGGTGGAGTGATGAGGCGTGGATCGACGAATAAGAAGGCTTCGGTGCACCCCTACCTAGCGCACCAAATGTTGGATTTCGGGTTCCAGTAAAACCCTTGAGGTTTGAACACTGGGTGCGCACGAAGATCTTCCCCCTCTCTAGATCGCACACTCAACGATCTCACGGCCTAGCTCAACGGACCCAAAGAACACGAGACACAAGATTTATACTGGTTCGGGCCACCGTTATGGTGTAATACCCTACTCCAGTGTGGTGTGGTGGATTGCCTCTTGGGCAGAGTACGAACGGTTACAAGGGAAGAACAGCCTCCTAAGGAGAGGTGTTCTTGTGCTTAGTGAACTAGCGTGAGGCTAAGGATGGAATGGCTCCGATCCAAGATGAGATCGATCCTCCTAGCTATGGTGGTGGCTAGTCCTATTTATAGAGGCCCTGGTCCTCTTCCCAAATATTGAGCAGGAAGGGATCCCACAACGGCCAATTTGAAGGGAGACAACTAGTACAAATTATCCTGACAAAAGTAGTCTTTGCCTGCTAAAGGCTCTGGTGGTGACGCCGTCTTGGGCTCCATGGTGACCTCCGTCCTGCCGTCCTCCTGGTCTTGGTCTTGTTGCACCGATATGGAAACCTTTGTCTGATGTCTTGGGACTCCTCGCCTGTGCTTGCCTCCTTAGCACCAAAGTGGAAACGAGGACACTGCGCTTGTTGGCACCCGCCTGGTCTCGATCGTCATGGCTTACGTCATTGGAATCTTGTGAGGTTTGCCTTGCCTTGATCTCTCTGCCCCTCGCGAGCTAGCCTGGTGAGGCCACCCCTAAGGAGGTCTTGCATCGTCCGCCTCGCTAGGCTTGGCCCCTCACGAGGGTCTTAGGTGTTTGCTGGTGAAGATGGGCCATACTGGGCCGCTAGAGGAGCCACGCCACAGGCCGCAGGCAGGCAAGTCTGGGGAACCCCATTCCCAGAACGCCGACAGTAGCCCCCGGGCCCAAGGCGCGCTCGGGCTTGGGTTCGAGGCGAAGCCAAAGGGCAAGTGTGGAGCGCCGCGGGCCCCAACAGCCTGCGGCCTTGGTCGACGCGTGGCGACTGACTGGACGGGGCGTCTCCGCTTCCCCACGTAGCCTCGACAACTGCCCGACTTGACGGGTCCTTGCTGCATGCAGGAAAAAGGTCATTATTACATTAGATCATGGAGGCTGGCGGTTGGCCTCCCCTTGGCTATAAATGGGAGGTGGGCGGAACCCCCATCACCCGTCTCTCCTCTGCCGCTCCCACTTCTTCTTCTTCCTTGCTCCACTTCCTGCTGGTGTAATCATGGCGCCGGTTCGGAGGTTCTCAGCCGCGGAGAAGGGCAAGGCTCCCCTCAACGAGCCCGAGCTGCTCCTGCAGAAGAAGAGGAGGTCCCATCGTCCCGAGATGGTCATGAGGCCGGTGGTGTCGCGGCCATGGTACGGAAGGCCGCCTCCTAGGTACCCTTTCCCCTTGTATTCTCATGCCGATGATTCCGGAGGAAGGAGCGATGAGCGCCGCCGCCCGCGCCAGGGCCGTGGCCGCCATTC
Source organism: Triticum urartu (assembly GCF_003073215.2). NCBI lineage: Eukaryota > Viridiplantae > Streptophyta > Magnoliopsida > Poales > Poaceae > Triticum > Triticum urartu. The sequence goes on along the minus strand of NC_053024.1, from coordinate 149,803,086 downwards.
CGCGGAGGCTCACGCCGTCGCCCTAGGGGTCCATGCTGCGGACTCCTCACACGAGTTCATACTATGGGCGGCGATGCCCCCGAGCAGCTGGATTCACCTTCCGCGGTTCTTCACCGCCGAGGGGCCCTCTCGAGCTTTGGCTGCAGCACGCCGACTGCGACGCCCCGATGACTGGAGCGGAAGTTGAGGCCGTCTCCTCCGGGAGGATCTTCATGACTCGAGGCTGGGGCGAGATTGCCCGAGCCTGCCACACGAACGGTGCCCTCACCATCCACTTCGAGTATGACGGCGCCTCCATGCTGTTCTTCAAGGTCTTCGATGAGGAGGGCCGCCGCTTGGTGTGCTGCCCAGAAGGAGGTCACTAGGATGGCGCAGGAGCGGGGGCCAGGCCTGCCACAGGCCTCGCCTGCAGCTCCTCCAGCGACAGTGGTGACTCCTGGTGGTCAAGCGACTCTCCTGAGCTCGTGGAGTCTCCGGAGACGATCGACGACAGCTACGTGCCCCCAAGCTCCCATCGGGCCCAGAGCAAGGTCATCGTCGCCTGGCCGCCGTCGCCATTGATCTAGATGGGGTTGGCGCCGGCCCTTCGTGGCCCACTATTGATGATGGCGTCGGCGACGTCCGGCGCGTGTAGATAGTGCTCCTAGGAATTCCCTTCCTTTTGTTCCCTGCGAGGAATCGAAACAGACCCCGCGGGGGTGTGTAAAGCGCCTGTAATGCCTTTTGTTGATATTATCCTTATTGTGAAAAATTTCGAACACATGTCCTGCTGAGGCTCGGTCTCCCCCTTTCCAATCCCGCAGCAACTTGGTGCTCTACGCTGACAGGTCCCGGTCCCCAGGCAAGCTGCAGCCGTCGCTGGTATGCCGGGTCGCGATGCCGTGGTCAAGGTCAAGAGGTGAGCGGCCCGAGGTCCAGTAAGAGCTCCTGAGGCGCGATGCTCAAGAGGTACCCTTTAGCACGCAAGCAGCTACCTGATGATGGGAAAGGGAGGTGGTGTCGCTGTAGCAGGGCAGTGAAAAGGCGAGAATCTTATGTCGTAGTGCTGGGTTGGTCCAGGTACAAGACTTATCTTGGCGTTCCGGCGCCGGCTTCAGGCACCACACTAGACTTGGGTGTTCACCGCTGCTGGGTAGCTAGGTTAGGCCCATGCGGGCCTCCCCCTCTTCTCCATGCTCTTCCTAGTGCTCTACGTCCTCAGGTCCCGGCCATCGAGTTAGCTCGGCCGCCGCTAGTATGCCTGGTCACGATGTCGTGGTTAAGGCCAGGGGGTGAGGGCTGGAGAGCCAGTAAGAGCTCCCGGGTCGCGATGCTCAGGATCCCCCCTTTTAACGCGCAAGTGAATTACATGGGAGAAGAGAGAGAGTCCGCGGTACCGCCCGCCATAGTCCTTAGGAAGTTCCTGTAGGTCAGTGCGAGGAGGGGAGCAAATCGCCGCGGTGGTCACCTGTCCGTTGCTGGCTTGTGGGAGGGGACTCCCTACTGCGGAGAGCCCCCGAGGCGTGTACAGCCCTGTCCTGGCACGTGGCTTGCACGGCAGAGGTGTATCTGGATGCTCGTGAGCCAGCGCAGGACTTGCGAGGCCCTACCTCAAGGCGGGTTCCGCCTGGTCTTGATTCTTGATGGCTGTGGCGATCCTGTGAGATGGTTAGACAACCTGCGCCGAAAGGATTTCCTGAGGCTATCGCATGAGAAGGCCAAGCACCAATGACCCCAGGAGGTGACGTGAACAGGGCTGGCCTGCCAGACAGAGCTCAGCCATTCGATTTATCGACGCTGCAGGGACGGGCCCGAGCACAGACGCCGTGCCTAGCCTTCTTATGCGAAGGATCCTAAAGAAAGATAGTCGGCGGGCGGCTCCCTTGGTGGGTGACAATCAGGCAGGTGATAACCATAGATAGATTATGCATGAGAAGCAAACTGGCTCAAGTAAACACAGGAACGATACATGCCACTGGGTCGGACCCGAGCGGCCTGGGGATGATGCTGCCCGAGGGGCACTCCCAGCAAAGTGAACTGAAGATGCAAGCAGATACATGTCGCAGGGACAGACCCACGCGGCCTGGGAATGATGCAGCCCAAGGGGCGCTCCCAACTAAATGGACTTGGAGAGATGTCACCTGGTTTGGTTGTTGAAGGGGTGTTGGGGCAACTTAGGACGCATAGCGAAGAAGTCGCCCCTCACGAGCTGCCAGGGCCCTGAGCCTCGGGAGGCTCTGGAGGCTCGGGCGGCCTCCGGAGGACCATCTCCATCTCCACCAAGACTGCGTGATGCCTATCCTCCCGACCCACCATGACGCTCCACAGGTTGCGCTGGAGGGCAGCAGCCACGCTTGGCAGGCCGAAAGGCATGGGAATGTAGCTGTGAGGTGGACCCTCGCAGTGTCCAACACGCGAAGGCCAGAAGCGCTCCTGAGATGCCGCCCGGTTGAGCCCTGGGATCTCGATGCAGACGCGCAGCTCACCACCCTCGCCTGGGTGGGAGCAACGCCAGGTGGGCGACGGTCGTCGCATATTGCTCTTGCTTCCTGAAGCTCCTGAGATGCCTCGTCGATGAACTCCTGAGCACCAGGCGCTCTTCGCCTAACGCCCTCCTGAGTGAAACGTGTCGTGAAGCACGCCTCCACGTGGTGCCCGAGCGCCTCCCTCGTGATGCTGGCCAGGTCTGAGGCCCTCCAGAAGAGGGCCCCCGAGCCCTGCCCGAGGAGGGCGTCAGGCACGCCTCCCTATGTGAGGGAGGGAGGCTCCCTAGGCGCGGGCGTAGATCCTGAAGTGGTGCCGCTGGAGGTGCCGCTCCCTTGGGGTCTAGTGTGGAGCAGCTTCTTCTTCTTGGGGTTGGCCTCAGGAGGGTACAGCGCTGCGTTGCTGTCAGGATCTTTGAGTGATGCATCTTGGAAGGCGCGCTCGAGGGAGCACACCGCATCTCTTTCTTCGCAGGGGATGGTGGATGATTCCGCCGCTTTTGGGCATCTTGAGGACGTTGTAGCCATGGTGGGCGACCGCCATGAATTTGGCCAGTGCTGGGTACCCGAGGATGGCGTTGTACGGCAGACGGATGTGAGCGACGTCGAAGTCGATGAGCTCGGTGTGGTAGTTGTCGCGCTAACCGAAGGTGACAGGGAGACAAACTTTCCCTATCGGGGTGGTAGACCCGTCGGTCACTCCTGAGAAAGGCTTGGTAGGCTGGAGGTGATCGTATGGCACTTGAAGGCTGTCGAAAGTCTCGACAGATAGGATATTGAGCCCTGCGCTGCCGTCGATGAGGGTCTTGGTAACTTGGACATTGCTGATGACGGGTGAACAGAGCATCGGGAGAACACCGGTCGTTGCCGCGCACTTGAGCTGGTCTGCCGAGCTAAAGGTGATGGCGTACTTGGACCACCTAAGCGGGCGCGTGGCTTCGAGCTTGGGGAGGACTGCGTTCACCTCACGAGAAAACTGCTTGAATACTCGATGAGAAGCTGGGGCTTGAGCTCCGCCCAAGATACAAACGATAGCTCGCGGCTCTTGGAACCCCCAGCCCCCTCGTCCTGTTGATGGTCGTCGTTCCTTCTTGGCGAGGGCAGCGGTGGGAGACCAGGGTTGCCATGAGGACGGTCCTCGCGAGGCGGGTCCCTCCAGGCGCCCTCATGAGGCTAATCCTGCCAATGATCCTCGCGAGGTTGGTCGCGCCACTCCTGGCAGAGCCCACGGTCGTCCCAACGTCCTCCACCACGTCCACCTCCTCGGCCATAGCCCCGGTCGTTGCACTCGGGGCGTCGACCGAAGCGTCCATCTCGAAAAGCCCTAAGCTCTTGACAGCCATTAGTATTGTGTGTGTGCACGTTGTGGAAGGCGCAGAACGTGCGGCTGCCCTTGGACGACACGGGAAGATCTCGGCCGTGCTAGGTGTCTGGTTCTGCCGCGAGCACGGCCACTCCTTTGCGCTTCACGTCCTTGACCTTGGCTTTCTTCTCCTCTGGGTCCGCAGCAGGGATCTTGAGGAGGGAGAGGCGCCCCTCCTCAGCTCTTGCACACTTGGTCGCGATGTTGAAGAGCTCCAAGGTCGTGCGCAACTCTTCATGGATGGCAAGCTCCTCCTTCATCTTGACGTCGCGGACGCCGTCTGAGAACACCGAGATGATGGCCTCATCCGTTACCTTGGGGATCTTGATTCGCGTGTTGTTGAAGCATTAGATGTATTTCTGCAGGGTTTCTTCTGGTTATTGCTTGATGCGGCGCAGGTCACCCGCAACCGGGGGGCGGTCGCGAGTGCCCTGGAAGTTAGTGATGAAGCGGTCACGCATCTCGCCCCAGGAGGAGATCGAGCATGTGGGCAGGTTCAGGAGCCATGAGCGGGCGCCGTCCTTGAGAGCCATGGGAAACCAGTTCGCCATGACCTTTTCGTCGCCATTGGCCGCTTCGATGCTCAGCTCGTAGAGCTGCAGAAACTCCACATGGTCGGGGGTGTCGTCATAGCGAGGAGGCAGATCTGGCTTGAACTTGCCCGGCCAGATGACGCTGTGCAACTCAAGAGCGAAGGCGCGACAGCCCGTCGTGGCTACAGGGGCCCGTCGTGGAGGTAGAGCTTGGTCGTGGTGCCCCTGCGCCGCCACAGCACGTGGCGCATGGCCCTGTCGCAGCAAGCAATCCTGGCGCAGCGGAGCTGGGAGTGGTGGAGCATTTCCTTGTGCATGGGGAATCTCTTGGTAGCTTCTTTCTTTGCGCGCGGGCACGTGGCACTGTGGGTCGCGCTGCTGGGCCGCGCATCTTGGAGCGAGGACGTCATCTTGACGTGGAAGAGGTGGAGGCGCACCGTGAGCTGCACGCCTTGGCGCGAGGGTGTCGTCTTGTTGCGGAGGAGGCGGAGGCGCTCCGTGAGCCACATCACCCGCAGCTGGGGCGGGCGAGGCAGCGAGAGGGATGGTGCAAGAGAGCCTCTCGCGGCGCTGACGAGCTTAGCGATGCGGTCCAGCCAGTCCTCATAGAGGTCGTCGACTCGACAGTAATGCAGGAGCTCGCGCGCCATGAGCAGCGCGGCCTGCGCATCCATGGGTGTGCGGCGAGCGTGAGGCGACGAGCCGGCCGGAGTCAGCGACGGGGTGGCGGTGTGGCCGTCACGGCGCATAGTGGGATGCAGCGAAGAGGCTTGCTGCTCGTTTGCTGCGGGACCGGTGACGGCGTTGGCGGCGGGTGATGGAGAACGACGGGGAGGCCCGCCAACTGGGGTCGTCTGAGCGACGCGGGTGGTGAGAGCGGCCCGGCGCTCCGCGCAAGCCCGGCGAGCGTCGGCCATGAGGTTGGTGGAGTGATGAGGCATGGATCGACGAAGAAGAAGGCTTCGGCGCACCCCTACCTAGCGCACCAAATGTTGGATTTCGGGTTCTGGTAAAACCCTTGAGGTTTGAACACTGGGGTGCGCACGAAGATCTTCCCCCTCTCTAGATCGCACACTCAACGATCTCACGGCCTAGCTCAACGGACCCAAAGAACACGAGACACAAGATTTATACTGGTTTGGGCCACTGTTATGGTGTAATACCCTACTCCAGTGTGGTGTGGTGGATTGCCTCTTGGGCTGAGTACGAACGGTTACAAGGGAAGAACGGCCTCCTAAGGAGAGGTGTTCTTGTGCTTAGTGAACTAGCATGAGGCTAAGGATGGAATGGCTCCGATCCAAGATGAGATCGATCCTCCTAGCTATGGTGGTGGCTAGTCCTATTTATAGAGGCCATGGTCCTCTTCCCAAATATTGAGCGGGAAGGGATCCCACAATAGCCAATTTGAAGGGAGACAACTAGTACAAGTTATCCTGACAAAAGTAGTCTTCGCCTACCAAAGGCTCTGGTTGTGACGCCGTCTTCGGCTCCACGGTGACCTCCGTCTTGTCGTCCTGCTGGTCTTGGTCTTGTTGCACCGATATGGAAACCTTTGCATGCTGCCTTGGGACTCCTCGCCCGCGCTTGCCTCCTTAGCACCAAAGAGGAAACGAGGACACTGCACTTGTTGGCGCCCGCCTGGTCTCGATCGTCATGGCTTACGTCATTGGAACCTCTCGAGGTTCGCCTTGCCTTGATCTCTCCGCCCCTCAGGAGCCAACCTGGTGGGGCCACCCCTGAGAAGGTCTTGCATCACCCGCCTCGCAAGGCTTGGCCCCTCGCGAGGGTCTTGGGTGTTTTCTGGTGAAGATGGGTCGTATGGGGCCGCTGGAGGAGCCACGACGCGGGCCGCATGCAGGCCAGTCTAGGGACCCCCGTTCCCAGAACGCCGACAAATATAGATAGCATGAGTTATTATTGTTGACATCACCCTTGAGGTGAGTATGTTGGGAGGCAAAACTATAAGCCCCTATCTTTCTATATGTCCGGTTGAAACATTTTGCTCATGGGTACGAGGTGAGTGTTAGCAATCATAGAATACTATATGATGGTTGAGTATGTGGACTTGCCTAAAGGCTCTGACATGTGACCCTTCCTGGAAAGATGATGAATTGTAGTTGCAAACTTGATTGAGAACATAGTTTGTTGGTTTCTAATAGGGTTTTTGCTTTATACTTCTATTGTGTGATGAACTATTACTTATTCATAGGAAGTATATGATGCAAGTTCCATGGTAAAAGCCCCATGTTAATTTTTTTTGATGTTATAATAATCAACATGACGCTTCTATGTCCGTATTTTGTTTTTATCGACACCTCTCTCTCAAAGCATGTGTTTCGGTTTTCGCTTAAGGACAAGCGAGGTCTAAGCTTGGGGGAGTTGATACGTCCATTTTGCATCATGTTTTCTTACTGTTATTTATAATGTTTTTATCCATAATAATGATTTTTGGAGTAATTCTAATGCCTTTTCTCTCATAATTTGCAAGGAACACGCCAAGAGGGAGAATTTCGGCAGCTGGAAATCTGGACCTGGAAAAGCTGCGTCAGGCCACCTATTCCGCACAACTCCAAATGAGCTGAAACTTCACGGAGAATTTTTATGGATTATTTAAGAAACATTGGAGCCAATAAACACCAGAGGGGGCCACCAGGTGGGCACAACCCACCTGGGCGTGCCAGGCCCCCCTGGCACACCCTGGTGGGTTGTGGCCTCCTCGGCCCACCTACGGTGCCCATATTTTGGTATATAAGTCATTTTCACCTAGAAACAATAAGGGGGAGTCTTTTGGGACGAAGCGCCGCCATCTCGAGGCAGAACTTGGGCAGGAGCACTTTTGCCCTCCGACGGAGCGATTCTGCCGGGGGAACTTCCCTCCCGGAGGGCGAAAACATCGTCATCATCGTCACCAACAACTCTCCCATCTTGGGGAGGGCAATATCCATCAACATCTTCACCAGCACCATCTCATCTCAAACCCTAGTTCATCTCTTGTATTCAATCTTGTTACCGGAACTATAGATTGTTGCTAGGGGGTGACTAGTAGTGTTGATTACATATTGTAGTTCATTACTATATGGTTTATTTGGTGGAAGATTATATGTTCAGATCCATTATGCATATTAATACCTCTCTGAACATGAGCATGTTTATTATTTGTGAGTAGTTACTTTTGTTCTTGAGGTAACGGGAGAAATCATGTTGCAAGTAATCATGTGAATTTGATATATGTTCGATATTTTGATGGTATGTATGTTGTCATTCCCTTAGTGGTGTCATGTGAACGTCGACTACATGACACTTCACCATATTTGGGCCTAAGGGAATGCATTGCGGAGTAGTAAATAGATGGTGGGTTGCGAGAGTGACAGAAACTTAAACCCCAGTTTATGCACTATTCCGTAAGGGACCGATTGGATCCTAGAGTTTAATGCTATGGTTAGAATTTATTCTTAATACTTTTCTTGTAGTTGCGGATGCTTGCGGGAGGGTTAATCATACGTAGGAGTTTTTTTCAAGTAAGAACAGCACCTAAGCACCGGTCCACCCACATATCAAATTATCAAAGTAGCAAACACAAATCAAACCAACGTGATGAAACTGACTAGATGAAATTCCCATGTACCCTCAAGAACGCTTTTCTTATTATAAGAGACCGTTTTGGCATGTCATTTGCCTCAAAAGGATTGGGCTACCTTGCTGCATACTTGTTACTATTATCATTACTTGCTCGTTACAAATTATCTTGCTATCAAACTACTCGCTACTTACAATTTTAGCACTTGCAAACATTACCTTACTGAAAACTACTTGTCATTTCCTTCTGCTCCTCGTTGGGTTCGACACTCTTACTTATCGAAAAGAGCTACAATTGATCCCCTATACTTGTGGGTCATAAATCCCACACAGTTAGTCCCCGCTAAACGTTTCCGTTCGTATATAAATCCCACACTGTCGCTCCAAGGAAAACGTTTGTGATAGCATTGCCATTGCACATGATATTAAATATTTTATTGTTTGCGTTATTGAATGCATCACACACGGTGCATGAAGAAACTGTGTGGAAAAGGTTGCCATCACGCACATTTTTTATGTGGTAAACGTTTGCGCAAGGTAGCCTAACGCAAACAATTTTCAAGAGAAGGTCGTGTGTGATTGTTCATTGATCCAACACGGTTTATTCCTAGAAACTGTGTGTGTTGCCTGAGGTCATCGCCCATGGTATTTTCTCAATAACCGTTTGCAATAGTAAAACCCAATAAGCAGGCTAATTCGCCATTAGCAGGCTAAGTGCCCTATTATTAATAATCCATTTATTAATCTAATTGACATTCATATTAAGCACATAATATATTTCATTTCCATATTAAGGAAGTAGGATTTCATAATTGAAATACATCAGAGTACAACATGATATAGCTTCAGCACTCAGCTACCCCATTACACAACTGCACCAGCACCAAGTTTCACATGCAACATGTAGAACCTTTCGAAATTAGCATCATAGACGGTATATAGACAGATGCATCTCATCTGGAAAACTGCTGAAGCGGAAGGTGAATATTGATCCTTCATTCATGTTGAAGGTCTTTGCAACTTTAGGCCAGTGCCTGTGGATGATGGACCGTTCGTCCTTCGTCCTCTTCAGAAACACTTCAATATTGAACCGTGGGTGTTGTATGAAAACCTTCCACGCCTCCTGACCATAGAGATGGTTTGAGAGGTAATCATCAGTGAACTGCTTTGGAAAGGCCTGAAAACAAGGATGTGCATAAATATCTTCTCTATATTGGAAATGGGACAAAGGAATAAAAAGGCAAGGTATAATAGTTAGTACCATCTTGTAGTGAACTAATGTATTCTTCATTGTGTAGACAAAGATCTTGTTGTTTTTGTCGCTAATTTATTTATCCTAACAATCTTTCTAAGTTTCTTGACTTGATTGATATTCATGGACAACTCATTTCCCCATATGCAAAAAGGGTCGAACAGTGAGTCAAAACCTCTGACAGCAGGACCTACATGTGCAAGACCGAATTGTTAAAAACCTAAATATTAGAATGGTTCCTGCAATTGCACAATAATGTGATATTAGACAACGGACCATGCACGTGCAGTTAACTAAACACCACAACAAATGAACCAAATGTTAACTGAGCACCACATTGCACAATATAACATACTCATAATAGAAGATCAGACAATTAACCAAACCAAGCATGCTTAACAACTTGGAAATATAGCAATTGTATTTTTTCTCATGTATTTAGTACAGCCAAATTCGATTTCTTTCTCACATGGTATACAATAATAGAATGCACCCACAACAATTGAACATCGCATTGCAGAATTGAACCAAGCAGTTAACTAAACACCACAACAAATGAACCAAACATTAACTGAGCACCACATTGCACAGTATAACATACTCCTAATAGAAGATCAGACAGTTAACCAAACCAAGCATGCTTAACAACTTGGAAATATAGCAATTATATTTGTTTCTCATGTATTTAGTACAGCCAAATTCGATTTATTTCTCACATGGTATACAATAACAGAATGCACCCACAACAATTGAACATCGCATTGCAGAATTGAACCAAGCAGTTAACTAAACACCACAACAAATGAACCAAAGGTTAACTGAGCAGCACATTGCACAATATAACATACTCCTAATAGAAGATCAGAGAGTTAACCAAACCAAGCATGCTTAACAACTTGGAAATATAGCAATTGTATTTGTTTCTCATGTATTTAGTACAGCCAAATTCGATTTATTTCTCACATGGTATACAATAACAGAATGCACCCACAACAATTGAACATCGCATTGCAGAATTGAACCAAACAGTTAACTAAACACCACAACAAATGAACCAAATGTTAACTGAGCACCACATTGCACAATATAACATACTCCTAATAGAAGATCAGACAGTTAACCAAACCAAGCATGCTTGACAACTTGGAAAATTGCACCCTGAAGAATTGAACATCACATTTGCAGAATTGAACCAAACAGTTAACTGAACACCACATTGCACGACATATAAAACATATACACTAAAGCAGAAGATTACATGGTAAAATTAGATAGCACAATTCACTAGAATTTGTTAAGGAAAGGCAGTAGCTAGCAAACTGAACATGGGTCCTTATGGTGAGGTAATAAGACAAGCTAATCCTCATTGTTGGAGATATCGATGACGGCTGGCTCCTTGGACATGGAAGAGGGCGAGGCCTCCACATCATGGGTGCCCTCGTCGTAGTGGTGAGTTGCCTGAGCCGCTCTGGGCACCAACCTGCTGGCTCTCGAGATGAGGTAAGAACGTGAATGCTGAGAAAACACCTCGTAGTCTTTGTTGAAGGCACCGACGGTGGCCTCGAGAAAACGCCACGAACTGTCGTTTAAAGCAGCCAACCGCGTCGTGGCGTCAGCGCGCAAGGCGTCGATGATGGCCTCGACGGCGAGGTGATCCTCCAAGATCTGGGGGTCGGCATGAATGGCAGCCATCGCGACCTCATCCGCGCGTGCGGCCGCGATTTGCTTCTACACTGCCAAATGCTCCTTGAGATCCTGGCTATACTGCGTGCACCATGGCTTAGGGTGGCGCTTATTTGCTAGAGGGGTCGGTGATTTGGGTGGAAGGTGTCGCGCTCGCGCCGGCGGTCGGGGCATGTGGGATGTGGAAGGAGGAGGAGGATGGGGGTCGGGTGTGGATTACCTGCCTAAATAGGCGAGGCCGAGCAGCGTGAAGGAGGGTCGCCGGCGAGGAGCCGGTGCTGTAAGCAAGGAGTGAAGGTTTTAACATGGAAAGGAAGGCGGAAACAGGGGAAATGTGGCTTTTGGTAAGGCGGAGGGGGCGGGGTGGTAGATATTTCCGCGGAAGCCGAAAATTTGGAATCGCTTCAGCGAAAAAACTGGCGCGCAAAGTGTCATCAGACACAGTCCCTTATTCAGAGCGGGCTGTGGACTATAGTCGTCGCACCTTCTCACGTAAGCCGTATGCGTAATATAATCCGACGGTGCTCCAAGATATTTTGTGCTGCATCTCACACGGTTGGTGATAATAAACTGTGTGGGATCTACTTGATTTTTCGTCTTGATTTGAATTACATAATGGGGTCATAGCATGTCGTGATAAAAATTTTGTCCCATTTGGGCCAAGTTTGGGGATATGCTTCTCACAAATCAGAGCTTCTCACAACAAGCCTGATGGTTTCGGTAGGGAACGTCCCACCTTTGGGGGAAACAATATCCATTGCCTCTTATTGCTTTCAAAAAATTTCTTGTGTCAACATAGAACAACAGGAGTGTTGTGTCAATTTTTGGCATTTTTCAGGGTTTGTTTGGACATTTTTATGCATTAGTTGAGTTTTCAATGCATTTATGTGCATAATTCAAATTTAAACTACATGCACTTGCTCTAATGCATATAAATTGGTTGAAAATTCAAATATGTGTCCTTGGTTTCATGTTTAGGTCCCATGCAAGAAACGGGAATGAATGTCAAACAACCTGCCACATTGAGATACCTGGCTTTTAAATTCTAGTAAATCTAAAACTCATCTGAAATTCATGAAACTTGCTATGCTATCATGGAGCGGCATCAACATGTCGTGGTAAATTTTTTGTCCCATTTGGGGCAGGTTTGGGGATATGCTTCTCACAAACCAGAGCTTTTCACAATAAGCCTGGTGGTTTCGGTAGGGAATGTCCCACCTTTGGGGACGAAATGATATCCATTGCCTCTTATTGCTTTAAAAAAATTCTCGTGTCAATGCTACCTCTTGAGCACTGCGTTGGTTTTCACTTGAAGAGGAAAGGGTGATGCAGTAGAGCAGCGTAAGTATTTCCCTCAGTTTTTGAGAACCAAGTAGGAGGCCACGCACGAGTCCCTCGCACCTACACAAACAAATAAACTCCTCGCAAGCCAACGCGATAAAGGGGTTGTCAATCCCTTCACGGTCACCTACGAGAGTGAGATCTGATAGATATGATAAGATAATATTTTTGGTATTTTTATGATAAAGAGAAATAAAGATGCAAGTAAAATAAATGGCAAAGGAAATAACTAAGTATTGGAAGATTAATATGATGGAAAATAGACCCGGGGGCCATAGGTTTCACTAGAGGCTTCTCTCGAGAGCATAAGTATTACGGTGGGTGAACAAATTATTGTTGAGCAATTGACAGAATTGAGCATAGTTATGAGAATATCTAGGTATGATCATGTATATAGGCATCACCATCCGAGACAAGTAGACCGACTCCTGCCTGCATCTACTACTATTACTCCACACATTGACCGCTATCCATCATGCATCTATAGTATTAAGTTCAAGAGAACAGAGTAACGCTTTAAGCAAGATGACATGATGTAGAGGGATAAACTCATGCAATATGATATAAACCCCATCTTGTTATCCTCGATGGCAACAATACAATACGTGGCTTGCTGCCCCTATTGTCACTTGGAAAGGACACCTCAAGATTGAACCCAAAGCTAAGCACTTCTCCCATTGCAAGAAAGATCAATCTAGTAGGCCAAACCAAACTGATAATTCGAAGAGACTTGCAAAGATAACCAACCATACATAAAAGAATTCAGAGAAGATTCAAATATTGTTCATAGATAAACTTGATCATAAACCCACAATTCATCGATCTCAACAAACACACCACAAAAGAAGATTACATCGAATAGATCTCCACAAGAGAGGGGGAGAACTTTGTATTGAGATCCAAAAAGAATATTTTTGGTATTTTTATGATAAAGAGAAATAAAGATGCAAGTAAAATAAATGGCAAAGGAAATAATTAAGTATTGGAAGATTAATATGATGGAAAATAGACCCGGGGGCCATAGGTTTCACTAGAGGCTTCTCTCAAGAGCATAAGTATTACGGTGGGTGAACAAATTATTGTTGAGCAATTGACAGAATTGAGCATAGTTATGAGAATATCTAGGTATGATCATGTATATAGGCATCACATCCGAGACAAGTAGACCGACTCCTGCCTGCATCTACTACTATTACTCCACACATTGACCGCTATCCATCATGCATCTATAGTATTAAGTTCAAGAGAACAGAGTAACGCTTTAAGCAAGATGACATGATGTAGAGGGATAAACTCATGCAATATGATATAAACCCCATCTTGTTATCCTCGATGGCAACAATACAATACGTGGCTTGCTGCCCCTATTGTCACTTGGAAAGGACACCTCAAGATTGAACCCAAAGCTAAGCACTTCTCCCATTGCAAGAAAGATCAATCTAGTAGGCCAAACCAAACTGATAATTCGAAGAGACTTGCAAAGATAACCAACCATACATAAAAGAATTCAGAGAAGATTCAAATATTGTTCATAGATAAACTTGATCATAAACCCACAATTCATCGATCTCAACAAACACACCGCAAAAGAAGATTACATTGAATAGATCTCCACAAGAGAGGGGGAGAACTTTGTATTGAGATCCAAAAAGAGAGAAGAAGCCATTTAGCTAATAACTATGGACCCGTGGGTCTGAAGTAAACTACTCACACTTCATCGGAGAGGCTATGGTGTTCATGTAGAAGCCCTCCGTGATCGATACCCCCTCTGGCAGAGCTCCGGAAAAGGCCCCAAGATGGGATCTCATGGATACAGAAAGTTACGGCGGTGGAATTAGGGTTTTGGCTCCGTATCTGGTAGTTTAGGGGTACGTAGGTATATATAGGAGGAAGGAGTACGTCGGTGGAACAATGTGGGCCCCACGAGGGTGGAGGGCGCGCCTGGGGCATAGGCGCCCCCCTACCTCGTGCCTTCCTGGTTGATTGCTTGACGTAGGGTCCAAGTCCTCTGGATCATGTTCGTTCCAAAAATCATGTTCCTGAAGGTTTCATTCCGTTTGGACTCCGTTTGATATTCTTTTTGTGCGAAACCCTAAAATAGGCAAAAAAAAATAGCAATTCTGGGCTGGGCCTCCGGTTAATAGGTTAGTCCCAAAAATATTATAGAAGTGTATAGTAAAGCCCAATAATGTCCAAAACAGGATATAATATAGCATGGAACAATCAAAAATTATAGATACGTTGGAGACGTATCAAGCATCCCCAAGCTTAATTCCTGCTCGTCCTCGAGTAGGAAAATGATAAAAACGGAATTTTTGATGTGGAATGCTACTTGGCATAATTTCAATGTAATTCTCTTAATTTGGTGTGAATATTCAGATCCGAAAGATTCAAGAAAAAAGTTTAATATTGACATAGAAATAATAATACTTCAAGCATACTAACTAAGAAATTATGTCTCTTCAAAATAACATGGCCAAAGAAAGTTATCCCTACAAAATCATATAGTCTGGCTATGCTCCATCTTCACCACACAAAGTATTTAAATCATGCACAACCCCGATCACAAGCCAAGCAATTGTTTCATACTTTTGGTGTTCTCGAACTTTTTCAATCTTCACGCAATACATGAGCATGAGCCATGGACATAGCACTATATGTGGAATAGAATGGTGGTTGTGGAGAAGACAAAAAGGGAGAAGATAATCTCACATCAACTAGGCGTATCAACGGGCCATGGAGATGCCCATTAATATATATCAATGTGAGTGAGTAGGGATTGCCATGCAACGGATGCACTAGAGCTATAAGTATATGAAAGCTCAACAAAAAATAACTAAGTGGGTGTGCATACAACTTGCTTGCTCACGAAGACCTAGGGCATTTTGAGGAAGCCCATCGTTGGAATATACAAGCCAAGTTCTATAATGAAAAATTCCCACTAGTATATGAAAGTGATAGTATAGGAGACTCTCTATCATGAAGATCATGGTGCTACTTTGAAGCACAAGTGTGGAAAAAAGGATAGTAGTATTGCCCCTTTTATTTATTTATTTATTTATTATTTTTTGGGGCCTTCTTTTTTTTATTTGGCCTTTCTCTTTTTTTATTGGGACAATACTCTATGAATGATGATCATCACACTTCCATCTATTTACAACTCAATGATTACAACTCGATACTAGAACAAAGTATGACTCTATATGAATGCCTCCGGCGGTATACCGGGATAGAAATGATGCATGAGTGACTTATATGAAAGAATTATGAACGGCGGCTTTGCCACAGCTAAAATGTCAACTACATGATCATGTGAAGCAATACGACAATGATGGAGCGTGTCATAGTAAACGGAACAGTGGAAAGTTGCATGGCAATATATCTCGGAATGGCTATGGAAATGCCATGATAGGTAGGTATGGTGGTTGTTTTGAGGAAGGTATATGGTGGGTGTATGGTATCGGCGAAAGGTGCGCGGTATTAGAGAGGCTAGCAATGGTGGAAGGGTGAGAGTGCGTATAATCCATGGACTCAACATTAGCCATAAAGAACTCACATACTTATTGCAAAAATCTGTTAGTTATCGAAGCAAAGTACTATGCGTATGCTCCTAGGGGGATAGATTGGTAGGAAAAGACCATTGCTCGTCCCCGACCGCCACTCATAAGGAGGACAATCAATAAATACATCATGCTCCGACTTATTAACATAACGGTTCACCATACGTGCATGCTACGGGAATCACAAACTTAAACACAAGCCTTTCTCAAATTCACAACTACTCAACTAGCACGACTCTAATATCACCATCTCCATATCTCAAAACAATTATCAAGTTTCAAACCTCAAACTTCTCATAGTATTCAACACACTCATAAGAATTTTTTTTATTAATCTTGAATGCCTAAAATAATTAAATCAAATTACCATGCTGTTTTTAGGACTCTCAAAATAATCTAAGTGAAGCATGAGAGAACAAAATTTTCTATAAAACAAATCCACCATCGTGCTCTAAAAGATATAAGTGAAGCACTAGAGCAAAAACTATATAACTCAAAAGATATAAGTGAAGCACATAGAGTATTCTAAAAAAAATTGAATCATGAGTGTATCTCTCAAAAAGGGGTGTGAAGCAAGGATGATTGTGGAAAACTAACAAATAAAGACTCAAATAATACAAGACGCTCCAAGCAAAACACATATCATGTGGCAAATAAAAATATAGCTCCAAGTAAAGTTACCGATAGAAGTAGACGAAAGAGGGGATGCCTTCCGGGGCATCCCCAAGAATTGGCTTTTAGGTGTCCTTAGATTATATTGGGGTGCCATGGGCATCCCCAAGCTTAGGCACTTGCCACTCCTTGTTCCATAATCCATTAAATCTTTACCCAAAACTTAAAGTAGAAAATCTCGTGAGCTCCGTTAGCGAAAGAAAACAAAACACCACTTCAAGGTACTATAATGAACTAATTTTTTATTTATATTGGTGTTAAACTTAATTTATTCCAACTTCTCTATGGTTTATAAAATATTTTACTAGCCATAGATTCATCAAAATAAGCAAACAACACACGGAAAACAGAATCTATCAAAAACAGAACAGTCTGTAGTAATCTGCAGCTAACGCAAGTTATGGAACCCCAAAAATTCTAAAATAAATTTTTGGACGTGAGGAATTTATATATTAATCATCTGCAAAAATAATTAACTAAATATCACTTTCAAAATAAAAATGGCAGCAGTTCGCGTGAGCGCTAAAGTTTCTGTTTTTTACAGCAAGATTAAAAAGACTTTCCCCAAGTCTTCCCAACGGTTCTACTTGGCACAAAAACTAATTTAACACAAAAAACACAACAAAAACAGAGGCTATATAAATTATTTATTACTAAATAGGAACAAAAATAAAGGAATAAAAATAAAATTGGGTTGCCTCCCAACAAACGCTATCGTTTAACGCCCCTAGCTAGGCATAAAAGCGAGGATAGATCTAGGTATTGCCATATTTGGAAGGCAATCCATAAGTGGCTCTCATAATAGATTCATAAGGTAATTTAATTTTCTTTCTAGGGAAGTGTTCCATGCCTTTCCTTAACAGAAATTGGAATCTAATACTCCCTTCCTTCATATCAATAATTGCACCAATCATTGTAAGGAAAGGTCTACCAAAAATAATAGGACATGAAGGATTGCAATCTATGTCAAGAACAATAAAAATCCACGGGCACATAATTCCCATTTTCAACAATAAGAACATCATTAATTCTTCCCATAGGTTTCTTAATAGTGGAATCCACAAGGTGCAAGTTTAAAGAGCAATCATCAAAATCACGGAAACCTAGCAAATCACACAAAGTCTTTGGAATCATGGAAACACTAGCACCCAAATCACACAAAGCATATCATTCATGATCTTTAATATTAATTTTAATAGTAGGTTCCCACTCATCATAAAGTTTTCTAGGGATAGAAACTTCCAACTCAAGTTTTTCTTCATAAGATTGCATCAAAGCATCAACGATATGTTTGGTAAAGGCTTTATTTTGACTATAAGCATGAGGAGAATTTAGCACGGATTGCAACAAGGAAATACAATCTATCAAAGAGCAATTATCATAATTAAATTCCTTGAAATCCAAAATAGTGGGTTCATTAATATTTAAAGTTTTGACTTCTTCAATCCCACTTTTAACAATTTTAGCATCAAGATATAAAGACTCCGAATTTTTGGAACGTATTATAGGTAAAGGTGGATCATATTCAGTCCCATAATTATCAAGATTCATATTGCAAAACAAAGATTTAATATGGGACACATCAATAACTTTTAGATCTTCATCTTTATTATCATGGAAAGTAGAAGAACACGCTTTTATAAAGCAATATTTCTTAGTACGCATCCTAGCGGTTCTTTATTTGCAATCATCAATGGAAATTCTCATAGCTTTGAGAGACTCATTGATACCATGCTTAGGTGGAATAGATCTAAGTTTCAAAGAATCAACATCAAGAGAAATTCTATCAATGTTCCTAGCCAACTCATCAATCTTAAGCAATTTTTCTTCAATCAAAGCATTGAAATTCTTTTGCGAGGTAATAAATTCTTTAATATTAGATTCAAAATCAGAGGGTATATTATTAAAATTTCCATAATAATTGTTGTAGGAATTACCATAATTATTAGAGGAATTACTAGGATACGGCCTAGGATTAAAGTTTCCTCTATACGCGTTGTTACCAAAATTATTCCTACCAACAAAATTCACATCCAAAGATTCATTATTATTCTCAATCAAATTAGACAAAGGCATATCATTAGGATCAGAAGAAACACTTTTATTAGCAAATAATTTCATAAGTTCATCCATCTTACCACTCAAAACATTAGTTTCTTCTATCGCATGCACTTTCTTATTAGTAGATCTTTCAGTGTGCCATTGAGAATAATTAACCATAATATTATCTAGGAGTTTAGTAGATTCTCCTAAAGTGATTTCCATAAAAGTGCCTCCCGCGACCGAATCTAAAAGATTTCTAGAAGCAAAATTCAATCCAGCATAAAAAATTGTATAATCATCCACAAATTCAAACCATGTGTAGGGCAATTACGTATCATTAATTTCATCCTCTCCCAAGCTTGTGCAACATGTTCATGATCAAGTTGCTTAAAATTCATAATATCGTTTCTAAGAGAGATGATCTTAGCGGGAGGAAAATACTTAGAGATAAAAGCATCTTTGCACTTATTCCACGAATCAACACTATTTTTAGGCAAAGACGAAAACCAAGCTTTAGCACGATCTCTAAGCGAAAAAGGAAATAGCTTCAATTTAACAATATCATTGTCCACATATTTCTTCTTTTGCATATCACACAGATCAACAAAGTTGTTTAGATGGGTAGCGGCATCTTCACTAGGAAGGCCGAAAAAAGGATCTTCCATGATAAGATTCAGCAAAGCAGCATTTATTTCACAAGATTCAGCATCGGTAAGAGGAGCAATCGGAGTGCTAATAAAATCACTGTTGTTGGTATTGGTAAAGTCACACAATTTGGTATTGTCTTGAGCCATCGTGACAAGCAAGCAATCCGACACACAAGCAAACAAGAAACGGGCAAAAAGAGGCGAATAGAGAAAGAGAGGGAGGATGGAGAGAGAGAGAGGGCGAATAAAATGGCAAGGGTGAAGTGGGGGAGAGGAAAACGAGAGGCAAATGGCAAATAATGTAATGCGGGAGATAAGGGTTTGTGATGGGTACTTGGTGAAAGTGCGTTATATCGACTAGAGGGGGGATGAATAGGCGATTTTTATGAAAGTCTTCAAAACGTGGAAGTTATGAAGACAAACGATAGAAATAAACCTATTACCCTGCAGCGGAAGGTAGACTACACTAGGCAAGCCATAGTCAAGTATTCAATAGAGTGAAAGCACAATGACTAATAGCAGCAATGTAGTAAGGATCAGGTAGGAAGATATTGTGAAGCCACACAAAACACGCAGTCACTCAGTGAAGACAAAAGATAGTGCGAACATACAATGACTTCACAAGGAGTAACAGTAAGTAAAGGGAAGGGAAGATGAAACCAGTGACTCGCTGAAGACAATGATTTGTTGGACCAGTTACAGTTGCTGTGACAACTGTACGTCTGGTTAGGGCGGCTAGGTATTTAAACCTTAGGACACACAGTCCCGGACACCCAGTCCCGGACACCCAGTCCTGAACACGCAGCTCAGGACACCCAGTCCTCACCGTATTCCCCTTGAGCTAAGGTCACACAGACCTCGCCCAATCACTCTGGTAAGTCTTCAAGGTAGACTCCCAAACCTTCACAGACTTCGTTCACCGGCAATCCACAATGTCTCTTGAATGCTCAGAACGCGACGCCTAACCGGCTGGAGGATGCACAGTCCTCAAGTGTAATAAGTCTTCAGATCACACAGACAAGAAGACTTAAGTGATGCCTAATTCTCTTTGGCTCTGGGTGGTTAGGGCTTTATCCTCGTAAGGAATTCTCTCTCAAAGGCTTCGAGGTGGGTTGCTCTCAAACGACAAAAGCCGTACTCTGAATCTGAGCAGCCAAACGTTTATGGTTGTAGGGGGTGGGCTATTTATAGTCACTTGGCAACCCGACCTGATTTGTCCGAAATGACCCTGGGTCACTAAGGAACTAACACGTGTTCCAACGGTCAGATTTCAAACTCACACGGCAACTTTACTTGGGCTTCAAGCAAAGCTGACTTGCCCGACTCTGGACAAGATTCGCTCTCAAAGTCTTCACTCGAAGACATAGGTTTTGTTTAAGCATCACTTCAGTCATTCTGACTGGTTCTCTTAGACCCCACTTAACAGTACGGTGGTTCCTATGACTCAACACAGAAGAAAGAGAACTACGAAAGATCTAAGTCTTCGAGCTCCATAGGCTTCATGTGGTGTCTTCTCTTGTCATAGTCTTCAATGTGAATATCTTCATATACCACCTTTGACTTCAATGTCTTCATACATTTTTAGGGGTCATCTCTGGTAGGAAAACCGAATCAATGAGGGACTTCTACCTGTGTTATCCTGCAATTCTCACAAACACATTAGTCCCTCAACTAGGTTTGTCGTCAATACTCCAAAACCAACTAGGGGTGGCACTAGATGCACTTACAATCTCCCCCTTTTTGGTGATTGATGACAAACTAGTTGAAGTTTTCAACGGGGAATATAATTTGTGAAATTGTAAAGGATAAGGAATTGTCTTCATAAGTTGCAAGGGCTCCCCCTGAAGATGTGCATATAAGTAATTTGCTTTTGGAATGCAAATGCACATGGCAGGTTGTACTTGTGGAGATCCACTTCAACTTATGATGACAATCCACTATGCATGTGAAAGTATATGAAGATAATGACATGCATAATGGAAAATGGACGTCTGCAGAATGATCTAAGTGCGGAATTTATCGTCGCACATGCGGAATTTATCATCGCAACACAAGGTGGCAGATAAGTAGCAGACAACCATCGAGTTTAAGTGTTACAACTCAAAGAACCAAATGTAGCAAAACGAGAGTTGTAAGCACGAAGCAAAATATAAAGCACCCGCCCATATGGACCCGCTTGAAGACTATCAACCTCATATGCTTCTCCCCCTTTTGTCAGTAAGGACCAAAAAGGTTTGAAGACATAGAGCATCTACTCGTTCCCATGAGGAGTAGGTGAAGCAGCAGGGTCGTTGGTGGTGTTTGGCGGTGCTGAAGAGCTTGGAGCAGAGTCGAAGCGTGCTGAAGGAGGTGGCGGTGAAGTAGCATCGTCTTCATCCTCGATCACTCTGGCATTCACAGTTGCAGCAGAGGAAGAGAACTCAGAGTCTTCAAGGGATGGAGTTCGTCGCAGCACTGCCCTTCGAGGAGGTGTGGAGTCAAACTTGAATCGCTCAGTGAAGCCATCCTCTTGAAGATCATTTTCAGAACACGTCAGCGTTAGCCCTTTCCATGTGCGGCGAGAGGTTTCATGGGCAACAAAAGCATTCTTGGTGGCAAGATTGCGAATGCGATTAACATCCACCAAGAGGCTTTGCATCTGACGCTTCAGCCAGTCATGATGCCTATCCTGTTTCTGATGAAGAGCCACAAGAAGCTCTCGGTCATTGAGAACATGAGTGCGCTTCTTGGGTCGTGGAGCGGTTTTACTGTCAGTGGCTTCAGTGAGAGCAGGATGCGGTGCACGTGTAGTGCCAGCCAAAGGATACACACGAGTTACGGCTTCCACGCCTTCAACGTTCTGAGTGAAACTTTGATGCTCTGCATTCTGAAGACTGAGAGGTTCCTTGGCAGGCTCAGGATAGATGGCTTCAATAGACATATCCACATCAGGCAAAAAGATCCGATGGTTGCAGGCCGAGGGCTGATATGAGATAGCAGAGTGAAGTTTGATCAGCCGCATCACCCAAGGGGCGTAGAACTTCAAACCAAACAGATCAGTGCCAGATGCAGCAAGTTGGCGAATGAAGAAATCCTGTGTATTGAAGCATTTTCCATGAAGAATGTAGAAGACCAAAGTCTTCATTGCACCTTCTAGCTTGGCATGGGGAGAATGTCCTTTGATTGGCCAGAGAGTTCTCCTTATGATGTGATAAATGGTTCTTGGCAGATACTCAAGGTCTTCAACGAAGAACTCCGTGGGATAAGCAGCATCTTGGGGCAATGGCTTCATCATACTGAGCATCTGACTCATATTAGGGTCAGTCTTCTGAAAGATGCTCTCAATAGCTTCACTATGAAGCTGACAGCCATGCTCGTAGAGATCGCCAGGAGTGGGCAAACCAGTGAGCTCAATGATGTCAAAGGCTTTGGCTTCGTGATGAACGTTTCCTGTCATCCACTCCAGGACCCAAGTCTTCGGATCTCTGCTATACCCGCGGATGTGAAGGGTGGCATAGAATTGGAGCAGCAACTCTTCATTCCAATGCTCTTGGTCAGTGACGAACGGCAGCAGTCCAACCTCTTTGAAGCAATCCAGAGCTTCTTCCAGACAGGGAAGACCAGCTATTGCTTCAATGTCAAGGCGCTTGTGTGGGAAGATGCGACCTTGGTTGTAAAGAATGCATGAGTAATAGCTTCGTTGCGGATAACTCCAGAACCGATCAGATGATATTCTTTCCCTGGAGTAGGGGTTCCTGGAGCTGTTGAAGAATGTGTTGTCTGCTCTGAAGCCATTGATATTGAAGGAGCCAGGTGCTGATGCGGGACCTGGGAACCTTGGCAATCTTGGCATTGGCTTCTGTACCTGAGGCTTGTGCTCAACATGATAGTCGAACTGGGGACTGGCAGTAGACTCAGGAACAGAAGTGGCGGGATCAGTGGCTTCGCTGACTTCTGGTGCTTTTGTTGGTGAGGGCTCCACATTAGCTTCAGCCATGACAGCGTCAGTGGCTTCAATGGTGTTGGTGGTGGCAGCCTCAAGATGTTCAACCTCCACTTGGCGAGTAGGAGGATTGGTCACGATCACGCTCTCCTCGAGAACTGCTTCTTGGTGGGACAGGGGAGTGGCAACTTGTGGGACTTCTTCTTCCGCGGCTGATGCAGCCGGATTGTCTTCAGCAGAGACTTGAGGCCTTGGACCTTTGCGAAGCCTGCGCAATGCGGGTGACGCCTGTGGAGTTGCTGTTGGCTGGGCCTCAAGGTCTTCATTCTCTTGTGGGCGATCCGCCCATGAAGCATCCTGTGCAATTGGCGTCAGTGGACGACCAATGCTGATGAGTTCGCTGTGCGTTAGCACAGGCGATGATACATGTTGGTGTTCTAGCTGAGGAAGGGATGCATCATCTTCAACATGGTCATGATGACCAAAGTCTTAAGCAGCGATGAGATCAGCTGCTGGAAAGTCTTCAGCTTCATGAGCCTCTGTGAAAGCAGGCTCATGGACAGTCAGTTGACGTTTTTGTGGATCAGCGTCGGGGTGAACCATGGAAATGGGTTCAGCAATCAAGGGCTCTGTGGGAGCAGCCCGTTCCTTCTTGGTCATTCTTTTCTTCTTGGCGGGGGCAGTAGCAGAGGCTTCAGGATGTTTTCTCTTCCTTGCTTCAGCCTCAGCAGTCCTAGTCTTCTTCAGTTCTGAAGCGGTTGACCTGACCTTTGGCTTCGGGCTAGTCATGCTAGTTGGGAAGATAAGGGGATCTGCCTCCTGCCTTGGTGCTTCAGGTTCAGCCATAGCGGGCTTCTTCTGCTTCTTGGCAGCCATCCTGGGGTCGATGCCAGGATGCCCAAGGGCCTTGCGCTTCTCAGCCTCATTGTAGGCTTGCACACACCTATCAGCCAGGACCTTCATGCGCTCACGAGAACCCTGAGCTTCTGCACGTATCTTTAGAAAGGCTTCCTTGAGCTCGTGCAGCATAATCTTGAAATTCTTCACGTCTTGCACGCTGAGCTTGGCCATATGCTTCTTGAACTGAGATTTCTCAAAGTCAATCTTCTGCTTCAGTTCAACAATGCGCTGGGCGATAGCTAACTCTAAAGCAATGGCGCCATGGAAGGCGACACTGAGGCCAATGGGTAGTTGGAGATCGTCGAAGCTGATGTTTGGCGTGTGAAACCATTCATCAATGAAGTTGTGGATGATTGTTACATCAAAGAGAGGCAGATCATTGAAGATTTCTGATTCTTCTTTGCTCCTGATGAGTTGCTCAAGAGCGTCATCTGCAAGATCTTCATCACTTGACAGATCAATGGCATCATTGCGCAGAATGGCAGCAGCTGTTAGCTCTTGGCCGGTGTGTGGCAGAGGCATCTTGACCTTCTGGGGCTTGGAGATGCGTGATAAATCTTCGGACTGCACACTGTCTTTAGGAGGTGCAGTTGCCAGTGGCTTCGCCCGTGAGATTTTTGGTGAAGGGGCAGGCTTTGAAGCTTTAGGCTTCTTCAACTTCTTTGGCTTCGGCGCTGCAGGCGCTTCATCTGATTCAGCGTCAGCTGCAGGCTCAATCACTGCAGTCCCTTGAACCAAGATATGGGTGATGAGGCCTTCAAGGTTGTAGAAAGGATCGACGACATTGGGTTCTGCATCTCATGTGCCATCAGCCCTTGGAGCTGAGGGACCAGGGTTGAAGTCTAGTCCCAATGTCTTCTTGTTTTGCTTTGCTGAGTTCTGGGCAAACTGGAAGTTACGCTTGAACAGAATGTCGTCATGGCACCATAGTAGTGACGATGGGTGTGCATCAACAGGCTGTGGCCCACGGACCATGCAGGGATAGAAGCCTTGTTCAATGGCTTCATCTCTGGACCTGGGTTGAAGATTCTTGTATAGGATGTCTCCCCACGGTCTCTTGATGGCATTTTTCTCAGCATATTCCTGGGTTACAAATCGGTATTTGAACCATTGTTCTGCCCAATATCTTCGAATCCATTGGATTCGGGTCTTGCGCTGGTTGTAATCCTCTTCAGGATCTGTCTTGTACAGTTCTGAGAGGTCATCTGGCAGATCTCTAGATGTTTCTCCATGACGCTTTCTGCCACCCTTCCTTGCTGATTTCTCTGAAGCCATGAACTTTAAACTGAAAGGCTTCAACACGTTCAAAGTCTTCAAAGATTTTCGCTTGCTGGACAAACAGGAACTTGCTTCGGGAGAATTTATATGATGCTGTAAGAATTCTGCAAATGAATGCAGACTATGAGAACCAAGGGATTCTCCCATGGACATGTACCTGTGACAGCATTAAGGTGCGAGGGAAGGGGAAGAGGTCATATGCATTCTCAGAAGATTTTGAATATAAATCAGTTTAGAAGACATTGACCTCATCGTGCGAAGACATTCACTCATAGATAAGGAGTTGGTTCCAGATTTGTACGAATCCAGAGATCAGTACAAGTGAGGAATCTAACTAATTTGTGAAGTACAAGTGAATATACTAGGCATGTTATGAGATGCAGTATGAGAGAGATCTAACTTGTGTGAATAGAAACTGCTTGTGGTAGAAAGTGACAAAGCCATAGGATCAAAGGTGCCGTAAAAAGGAAGTTTTATTTACCACACTAAGAACTGCTAGACGGAGTGGAAGATGAGGCCGAGCAGTTCGATCTTCCGTGCTCTAACTTGGCGACGGAGGACACCTACGGCGACGGCGGAGAGGACGATGTCCGCGGTCGGCATGAAGACGGCGTCGGAGAGGTTGCGGCAGCGAAGCGCTTCGTCGCCGGCGTCGTCGAGGGCTAGCGGTGGTGCTAGGGTTCGTGCGAGAGTGGAAGAAGAGATAATGACCGCCGTGAAGTGTGTATTTATAGGTACAGGGGCGGCACTGCGTTATTACACAGGTTCCTCTGGCGATTTGCATCTGAGGAACACGTGGCCATCATGCAAAATTTTGGGGTTTGTTCCACGTCCCACGCACGCCTGGATTGTCGGGTGGTCGTTCCTACTTCTCCGGGTTTCATGTGGAGGAATGAGCATTGAAAGTGGACTTAAGGTTTGTCTTTGTATCTTCTGCTGACAAGGATGCAGAGAAGACATTCGACAGTTTCAATAGAATGCATATGATTTGGAGAGATAGAGTTTGAGATAGATAGCATAGAGAGGTCAGGGTCCGATCACATTCACTTAGTTCAAAAGATTCAACAAGAAGACATAGCTATAAGTGAATGCTGTAGAGGACGGAACACTAGTATATATATATATATATATATAGTCAACATAGTGAAGATAATCATGAAGATATGTTGAGATTGAAGCCAAACCAAATGTGAAGACATAGCAAATGTAGCGCCATGAGTGAAACACTTCAAAATAAAGCATTTGGTGGTGGCGTTACCCACCGTATAGGAAGTATTAGACCCAGACACGGCGCACAATTATCGTGGCGCTCCGAAGTCAAATTCCACATTAATGTATTCACACTTAGAATGTATGTCTTCATTGATTGAAGATATACGCTACTTCATGTGTTGCACATCTAAGTCATCAATATGCATAAGTGTTAGGATGTGTGCCTGATCACATGACATTTGAGGATTCCAGGATATTTAGCTCACACCGTAACTTGCAAAATCTCTTCTCATCCAAGGGCTTGGTGAAGATATCTGCCAATTGCTCTTCAGTGTTGACGTGTATGATATCAATATCTTCCTTCACAACATGATCTCTGAGAAAGTGATGACGAATTTCAATGTGCTTTGTCTTCGAGTGCTGAACTGGGTTGTTGGCAATCTTGATGGCGCTTTCGTTGTCGCAGTAGAGTGGCACTTGCTTCAGATGAATGCCAGAGTCTTTGAGCGTTTGCTTCATCCACAGAAGCTGAGCGCAGCAAGATCCAGCAGCAATGTATTCAGATTCAGCAGTGGAGAGAGATACACAGTTCTGCTTCTTTGAAGACCAACATACAAGTGATCGTCCCAGAAAGTGACATGTGCCTGATGTAGACTTGCGATCAACTTTGTCACCAGCATAATCAGCATCCGAGAATCCAACCAGATCAAACTCTGAGCCCTTTGGATACCATAATCCTAGAGTTGGGGTGTGAGCCAAATATCGAAGAATTCGCTTCACAGCTAAGTGATGCGACTCCTTTGGTGCCGCTTGAAATCGAGCACACATGCAAACACTAAGCATAATATCTGGCCTAGATGCACATAGATAAAGTAAAGAACCAATCATGGAGCGGTATACCTTTTGATCGAACTCTTTACCATTGTCGTCAGGACCCAGATGATGCTTGGCTGGCATTGGCGTCGTGAAGCCTTTGCAGTCTTGCATACCGAACTTCTTCAGGCAATCTTTGAGATACTTCTCTTGAGATATGAAGATGCCGTTGCGTTGCTGTCGTATTTGAAGACCGAGAAAGAACTTCAGCTCTCCCATCATAGACATTTGATATTGCTCTTGCATCATATATCCAAACTCTTCACTGTACTTCTGATTGGTGCAGCCGAAGATAATGTCATCCACATATATTTGGCACACAAACAGTTCACCATCATATGTCTTCGTGAAGAGAGTGGGGTCGAGAGAACCAGGTATGAAGCCTTTGCTCTTCAAGAAGTATTTGAGTGTGTCATACCAGGCCCGAGGGGCTTGTTTGAGGCCATACAGTGCCTTGTTGAGCTTGTATACCATGTCAGGATGTTTTGGATCTTCAAAGCCAGGAGGTTGTGCAACATACACTTCTTCTTCAATCTTGCCATTGAGGAAGGTGCTCTTCACATCCATTTGATAAAGAAGTATGTTGTGATGATTTGCATAGGCCAGCAGTATGCGTATGGCTTCAAGTCTGGCCACAGGAGCAAATGTTTCATCGAAGTCAATGCCTTCCACTTGAGTATATCCTTAGCAACGAGACGAGCTTTGTTTCTGACAACGTGACCATGCTCATCTTGCTTGTTGCAGTATATCCATTTGGTGCCTATTATGTTGTGCTTCCGAGGATCGGGACGCTTGACCAGTTCCCACACATTATTCAGCTCAAACTGTTGAAGCTCGTCTTGCATAGCTTGAATCCATTCAGGTTCCATGAAGGCTTCTTCAACTTTCTTGGGTTCTGTTATTGAGACGAATGCGAAGTGCCCACAGAAATTTGCTAGCTGAGTTGCCCTTGAACGAGTGAGTGGGCCGGGTGCATTGATGCTATCAATTATTCTTTCAATCTGCACTTCATTGGCAACGCGAGGATGTACAGGGCGAAGATTTTGCTCTTGCTGATCATTGTCGTTGTTAGAAGGAATGTCTTCAGGCTGAGCATTGTCTTCATGTTGATCAGGTGCTGAGATGATAAGTTCTTCTTCAGGATGAGCTTCAGAAGGTATAATTTCTCTAGTTCCCATTAGCTTGATTGATTCACTGGATGGAACTTCATCTAGCACATTTGGCAGTTGCTCTCTTTGTGAACCGTTGGTCTCATCGAACCGCACACCCACTGTTTCAACCACTTTGTAATGAAAGAGATTGAAGACTCTGTAGGAGTGTGAATCCTTTCCATATCCAAGCATAAAACCCTCATGTGCTTTTGGTGCAAACTTTGAGGTGTGATGTGGGTCCTTGATCCAGTACCTGGCGCCAAATACTCTGAAGTAACTGACATTTGGCTTCTTGCCAGTAAGGAGCTCATAAGATGTCTTGTTCAGAAGCTTGTGAAGATAAACACGATTGATTGTATGGCATGCAGTATCAATGGCTTCATGCCAGAATTTTCTTGGAGTCTTGTATTCATCTAGCATCGTTCTGGCCATCTCAATGAGTGTTCTGTTCTTGCGTTCGACGACCCCATTCAGCTGTGGCGTGTACGGGGCTGAGAATTCATATGTGATGCCCAAGGTATCAAGATATGTATCAAGGCTAGTGTTCTTGAATTCAGTGCCATTGTCACTTCTGATATGCTTTATCTTGGCGCCATAGTTGTTCATTGCTCGATTGGCGAAGCGTCTGAAGACATCCTGCACTTCAGTCTTGTAAAGGATTATGTGCACCCAAGTATATCTAGAATAATCATCAACAATGACAAAGCCATAGAGACAAGCAGTAGTAGTAAGAGTTGAGTAATGAGTGGGACCGAAAAGATCCATGTGAAGCAGTTCGAAGGGTCGAGTAGTGGTCATGATTGTCTTCGAGGGATGTTTGGCCCTCGTCATCTTTCCTGCCTCATAGGCACCGCATAAGTGATCTTTCTTGAACTTGACGCCCTCGATGCCTATGACATGCTTCTTCTTTGCCAGGGTGTGGAGGTTCCTCATGCCAGCATGCCCAAGCCTCCGATGCCAGAGCCAGCATTCTGAAGCTTTTGCTAGAAGACATACGGCAAGCTGTGGTCCTGCTGAGAAATCTACCACGTACAAATCATCTTTTCGATACCCTTCAAATACTAGAGACTTGTCAGATTCCATTAGAACTAGGTAACGATATTTTCCAAATATTATGATCATGTTTAAATCGCAAAGCATTGAGACAGACATTAAGTTGAAGCCAAGGGATTCAACAAGCATGACTTTATCCATGTGTTGATCCCTTGAGATTGCAACTCTACCTAGACCCAATACCTTACTTTTACCAGTGTCAGCAAATGTGATGTGGCTCTTGTCGGATGGACGTAAGGTTGAGTCCATAAGAAGGCTTCTTTTGCCAGTCATGTGATTTGTACACCCACTATCAATAATCCATTCTGAAGACGCTGGTGTCGTACCCTACAGTGCAGTTAGGGGGATAGGCTTCACGAAGAGCATTGTGAAGCAAAAACATTTGACGAACCAGTGGGTTATAAAAGCTTAGATCCAGATTAGGACTAATAGGGAGAGTAGCAAGCGATTCAGGAACGAAGTACATAGTAAGACCATTTGGGCATTTGATCTTGCGCCCTACAAGATGTTTAAGGTCCCCAGCAATAGCGTCAGATGATTTTGGTTTTCTGCTGGAGACCTTTCCCTGCAAAAGAGAGTTAAGCTTTCTTAGCCACCCACATCTTCAAGGGTGGCTTAGAAGCAATAAGTCTAAGTGCAGCATCTGAGAACTTTGGCTTTGGAGCCCTAGCAAACAGTCTTGCAGGCGGACAATAGTACTCATAAGAATAAGCAGAATAGTTCTTGGTCTTATGAACATGGCGGTTTGATGAACCGCTCTCATATTCATATGCCTGAGTATGGTTTCCCTGCAAAACATTTGCGTTAGTGCGACTCAGGTGAGTCCTCTGTCTGTATGAAGCCTTTGGACTGTATGAAGCCTTTGGTCTGAGGTTTGTCTTCTTCACGTGAGGTGTCATGATGACATTCACAGGAAGATTCTCCAGACACCTTTTCGGAACCCAGATCTTCTTCATAGGTGGTCCATTCCTGCAGTTATTACCAATGTACCTGGCAAACACTTCACCATTTTGATTCTTAAACAGTTTATAGTTTGCATCAAGGGATTCATCAATGATAATGGGGTTAGCACAAGTGAAGCTAGATAGATTGGATGGATCTGCTGAAGGTTCCTTTGCAGCAACCCACGTGGTTTTGGGGTACTGCTCAGGTTTCCAGTAAGAGCCATCAGCATTCATTTTCCTTACGAACCCAACACCCTCTTTCCTCGGGTTTCGGTTCAGAATCTGCTTTTTGTGGACATCACATAGTGTCTGATGCCCTTTAAGACTTTTGTACATCCCTGTTTCAAGCAATGTCTTCAACCTAGCATTCTCATCAGCAATAGCAGTGGTATCCTCAGCAGAGGGGTTAGTTACCACATCAACAGTTGAAGATATTGCAACAGTAGTAGCAGTAGAACATTCAGCAACAGAAGTAGCATTATCACGCTCAATGCATTTACGACATGGTGGTTCAAATCCTTCCTGAGCGGAGCTGATCTGTTTGGCGCGAAGTGACTCATTTTCCTTTTGAAGATCTTCATGAGCCGCTCTCAATTTCTCAAGATCTTGCTTCCTTTGGAGATAATCATAGGAAAGCTTTTCATGAGTTGTTGAGAGAGTTTCATGACGACTTTCAAGTTCCTCATACTTAACGTGAAGATTTTTTATGTCTTCAATTAAGGATTCAGATCGAGTCATTTCAGCACCTAACAGATCATCGCTTCTGTCTAACAGTTTTTGAATATGTTCCATAGCTTTCTGTTGTTCAGTTGCAATTTTAGCAAGTGTTTTGTAGCTGGGTTTTGAACCACAATCAGAGTCATCGTCACTAGATGTTTGATAGTGAGTAGTGCATGTGTTTACCTTGGCACCGCGTGCCATGAAGCAGTAGGTAGAAGCAGAGTAGTCCTTGTCATTTGCATCAGTGTCGGTGATGAAGTCATTGTCTTCAGTGTTGAAGATGGACTTGGCAATGTATGTTGTAGCCAGACTTGCGACGCCTGAATCGGACTCTTCCTCAGACTCCACCTCCGCATCCTCAGAAGCGGACTCCTCCTCTGAATCCATTTCCTTGCCAACAAACGCACGTGCCTTGCCAGATGAGCTCTTCTTGTGTGATGAAGACTTTGAGGAAGACTTGGAAGAAGACTTTGAGTATTTCTTCTTCTTCTTGTCGTCAGAGTCATATTCCTTGCTCTTCTTCTTCTTTTTGTTCTCATTGTCCCATTGTGGACACTCAGAGATGAAGTGGCCAGGTTTCTTGCACTTGTGACATGTTTTCTTCTTGTAGTCGTGAGCAGAAGCTTCATCATTCCTTGAGCTTGATCGGGAAGACTTTCTGAAACCTTTCTTCTTGGTGAATTTTTGGAACTTCTTCACAAGCATAGCAAGTTCCCTTCCAATGTCTTCAGGATCATCCGAACTGCTGTCAGATTCTTCTTCAGATGAGGAGACAGTTTTTGCCTTCAAGGCACGAGTTCGCCCATAGTTTGGACCGTAGATATCTCTTTTCTCAGAAAGCTGAAACTCATGTGTGTTGAGCCTCTCAAGTATGTCAGACGGATCGAGTGTCTTGAAATCAGGACGTTCTTGAATCATCAGGGCTAGGGTGTCAAACGAACTATCAAGTGATCTCAGTAGTGTCTTGACGACTTCATGTTTGGTGATCTCAGTAGCGCCGAGGGCTTGAAGCTCATTTGTGATGTTAGTGAGTCGGTCAAATGTGAGCTGGACATTCTCATTGTCATTTCGCTTGAAGAGGTTGAAGAGGTTGTGAAGGACACTGATTCTCTGATCTCTCTGGGTTGAGACGCCTTCATTGACCTTGGAGAGCCAGTCCCAGACCAGCTTAGATGTTTCCAAAGCACTCACACGGCCACACTGTCTTTTGGTCAGATGACCATAGATGATATTCTTGGCAGTAGAGTCCAGTTGAACGAACTTCTTGACATCAGCAGCAGTGACACCTTCTCCAGCCTTGGGAACGCCGTTCTTGACGACATACCATAGGTCGACGTCAATGGCTTCAAGATGCATGCGCATTTTATTCTTCCAGTAGGGATATTCAGTTCCATCGAAGACGGGGCACGCAACGGAGACTTTAATTATCCCTGTAGTCGACATAGCTAAAACTCCAGGTGGTTAAACCGAATCACATAGAACAAGGGAGCACCTTGCTCTGATACCAATTGAAAGTGCGTTATATCGACTAGAGGGGGGGTGAATAGGCGATTTTTATGAAAGTCTTCAAAACGTGGAAGTTATGAAGACAAACGATAGAAATAAACCTATTACCCTGCAGCGGAAGGTAGACTACACTAGGCAAGCCATAGTCAAGTATTCAATAGAGTGAAAGCACAATGACTAATAGCAGCAATGTAGTAAGGATCAGGTAGGAAGATATTGTGAAGCCACACAGAACACGCAGTCACTCAGTGAAGACAAAAGATAGTGCGAACATACAATGACTTCACAAGGAGTAACAGTAAGTAAAGGGAAGGGAAGATGAAACCAGTGACTCGCTGAAGACAATGATTTGTTGGACCAGTTACAGTTGCTGTGACAACTGTACGTCTGGTTAGGGCGGCTAGGTATTTAAACCTTAGGACACACAGTCCCGGACACCCAGTCCCGGACACCCAGTCCTGAACACGCAGCTCAGGACACCCAGTCCTCACCGTATTCCCCTTGAGCTAAGGTCACACAGACCTCGCCCAATCACTCTGGTAAGTCTTCAAGGTAGACTCCCAAACCTTCACAGACTTCGTTCACCGGCAATCCACAATGTCTC
This sequence comes from Triticum urartu, assembly GCF_003073215.2. NCBI lineage: Eukaryota > Viridiplantae > Streptophyta > Magnoliopsida > Poales > Poaceae > Triticum > Triticum urartu. The sequence goes on along the minus strand of NC_053024.1, from coordinate 149,769,791 downwards.
TTGAATGCTCAGAATGCGACGCCTAACCGGCTGGAGGATGCACAGTCCTCAAGTGTAATAAGTCTTCAGATCACACAGACAAGAAGACTTAAGTGATGCCTAATTCTCTTTGGCTCTGGGTGGTTAGGGCTTTATCCTCGTAAGGAATTCTCTCTCAAAGGCTTCGAGGTGGGTTGCTCTCAAACGACAAAAGCCGTACTCTGAATCTGAGCAGCCAAACGTTTATGGTTGTAGGGGGTGGGCTATTTATAGTCACTTGGCAACCCGACCTGATTTGTCCGAAATGACCCTGGGTCACTAAGGAACTAACACGTGTTCCAATGATCAGATTTCAAACTCACACGGCAACTTTACTTGGGCTTCAAGCAAAGCTGACTTGCCCGACTCTAGACAAGATTCGCTCTCAAAGTCTTCACTCGAAGACATAGGTTTTGTTTAAGCATCACTTCAGTCATTCTGACTGGTTCTCTTGGACCCCACTTAACAGTACGGTGGTTCCTATGACTCAACACAGAAGAAAGAGAACTACGAAAGATCTAAGTCTTCGAGCTCCATAGGCTTCATGTGGTGTCTTCTCTTGTCATAGTCTTCAATGTGAATATCTTCATATACCACCTTTGACTTCAATGTCTTCATACATTTTTAGGGGTCATCTCTGGTAGGAAAACCGAATCAATGAGGGACTTCTACCTGTGTTATCCTACAATTCTCACAAACACATTAGTCCCTCAACTAGGTTTGTCGTCAATACTCCAAAACCAACTAGGGGTGGCACTAGATGCACTTACACTTGGTAAGTTGACTTTTGCGTAGACTCCCCGGCAACGGCGCCAGAAATCCTTCTTACTACCTCTTGAGCACTGCGTTGGTTTTCCCTTGAAGAGCAAAAGGTGATACAGTAGAGAAGCGTAAGTATTTCCCTAAATTTTTGAGAACCAAGGTATCAATCCAGTAGGAGGCCACGCACGAGTCCCTCGCACCTACACAAACAAATAAACTCCTCGCAAGCCAACGCGATAAAAGGGGTTGTCAATCCCTTCACGATCACCTACGAGAGTGAGATCTGATAGATATGATAAGATAATATTTTTGGTATTTTTATGATAAAGAGAAATAAAGATGCAAGTAAAATAAATGGCAAAGGAAATAATTAAGTATTGGAAGATTAATATGATGGAAAATAGACCCGGGGGCCATAGGTTTCACTAGAGGCTTCTCTCAAGAGCATAAGTATTACGGTGGGTGAACAAATTATTGTTGAGCAATTGACAGAATTGAGCATAGTTATGAGAATATCTAGGTATGATCATGTATATAGGCATCACATCCGAGACAAGTAGACCGACTCCTGCCTGCATCTACTACTATTACTCCACACATTGACCGCTATCCATCATGCATCTATAGTATTAAGTTCAAGAGAACAGAGTAACGCTTTAAGCAAGATGACATGATGTAGAGGGATAAACTCATGCAATATGATATAAACCCCATCTTGTTATCCTCGATGGCAACAATACAATACGTGGCTTGCTGCCCCTATTGTCACTTGGAAAGGACACCTCAAGATTGAACCCAAAGCTAAGCACTTCTCCCATTGCAAGAAAGATCAATCTAGTAGGCCAAACCAAACTGATAATTCGAAGAGACTTGCAAAGATAACCAACCATACATAAAAGAATTCAGAGAAGATTCAAATATTGTTCATAGATAAACTTGATCATAAACCCACAATTCATCGATCTCAACAAACACACCACAAAAGAAGATTACATCGAATAGATCTCCACAAGAGAGGGGGAGAACTTTGTATTGAGATCCAAAAAGAAAGAAGAAGTCATCTAGCTAATAACTATGGACCCGTGGGTCTGAAGTAAACTACTCACACTTCATCGGAGAGGCTATGGTGTTGATGTAGAAGCCCTCCGTGATCGATACCCCCTCCGACGGAGCTCCAGAAAAGGCCCCAAGATGGGATCTCGTGTATACAGAAAGTTACGGCGGTGGAATTAGGGTTTTGGCTCCGTATCTGGTAGTTTGGGGTACGTAGGTATATATAGGAGGAAGGAGTACGTCGGTGGAGCAACGTGGGCCACAAGGGTGGAGGGCGCGCCTGGGGGTAGGCACGCCCCCCTACCTCGTGCCTTCCTGGTTGATTGCTTGACGTAGGGTCCAAGTCCTTTGGATCATGTTCGTTCCGAAAATCACGTTCCCGAAGGTTTCATTCTGTTTGGACTCCATTTGATATTCTTTTTCTACGAAACCCTAAAATAGGCACACAAAAAACAGCAATTCTGGGTTGGGCCTCCGGTTAATAGGTTAGTCCCAAAAATAATATAAAAGTGTGTAATAAAGCCCAATAATGTCCAAAACAGGATATAATATAGCATGGAACAATCAAAAATTATAGATACGTTGGAGACGTATCAGTAAACATAGAACAACAGGAGTGTTGTGTCAATTTTTGGGATTTTTCGAGGTTCGTTCGGACATTTTTATGCATTAATTGAGTTTTTAATGCATTTATGTGCATAATTCAAATTTGAACTACATGCACATGCTCTAATGCATATAAATTGGTTGAAAATTCAAATATGCGTCCTTGTTTGCATGCTTAGGTCCCATGCAAGGAATGGAAATGAATGTCAAACAACCTGCCACAATCACTCGGCCGCAAACGTTGAGTTACCTGGTTTTCAAATTCTAGTAAATCCAAAACTCATCTGAAATTCATGAAACTTGCTATGCTATCATGGAGCGGCATCAACATGCCATGGTAAAAAATTTGTCCCATTTGGGGCACGTTTGGGGATATGCTTCTCACAAACCAGAGCTTCTCACAACAAGCCTGATGGTTTCGTTAGGGAACGTCCCACCTTTGGGGACGAAACGATATCCATTGCCTCTTATTGCTTTCAAAAAAATTCTCATGTCAACATAGAACAACAGGAGTGTTGTGTCAATTTTTGGAATTTTTCGAGGTTCGTTTGGACATTTTTATGCATTAATTGAGTTTTCAATGCATTTATGTGCATAATTCAAAATTGAACTACATGCACATGCTCTAATGCATATAAATTTTTTGAAAATCAAATTTGTGTCCTTGGTTGCATGCTTAGGTCCCATGCAAGAAATGGGGATAAATTTCAAACACCAGGGCACCGTTGATTGCCGGCAAAACGTTGAGATACTTTGTTTTGAAATTCTAGTAAATCCAAAACTCGTCTGAAATTTATGAAACTTGGCATGTTATCATGGAATGGCACCCGACATGTTGTGGTATTTTTTGTGTCCATTTTGAGAGAAGGCGCACACGAATAACAGCCAACAAAGGCATTTTGAAAAAATAGCTGCCACTTTAATATCTCAAACATTTGTATAATTCAAATCGTGTGCATTCTGTTAACCATTCACGTGACACCACGTGTCTTTGTTTTAATGGCTATAGGAGGTGCCTTACAGACAGCTGCTTGACCTTGACTGAATGGGAGGCATGCGAGCGGAGTCCGGTGCGTAGGCTAACCGAGAGGTGTGCAAGCTGTCCTCCAATGCGCAGGCTCATCGGGAAGCATGCGAGTTGTCCGCTGCGCAGGCTCATTGGGAAGCGAGCCCTTTGACTTCCATGGCCGCCCGCCTTCCTCTCCATTAATAGCGCCTGTTCCGCTGTTTAATACGGGTGGCCTTACTGTTCGCCTCCCATTCCCCTCCCTCCTCCAGACCTCCACCAGCGCCATGGCGCAGAATGATCATCTGCCACTAGTCTTCAAGTTTGGTGAAGTCGACTCCGAGCTAGAGGAGCAAGAAAGTAAGGTGGAATGGGGCCTCATGGACATGGCCCAGAACGAGCTGGCCGCAGCGGTTGCTGTCCCCTAATACGTCTCCAACATATCTATAATTTTTGATTGCTCCATGCTATATTATCTACTGTTTTGGACATTATTGGGCTTTATTATACACTTTTATATTATTTTTGGGACAAACCTATTAACCGGAGGCCCAGCCCAGAATTGTTGTTTTTTGCCTATTTTAGGGTTTTGAAGAAAAGGAATATCAAATGGAGTCCAAACGGAATGAAACCTTCGGGAACATGATTTTTGGAACGAACAAGATCCAGGAGACTTGGACCCTACGTCAAGCAACCAACAGAGAGGCCACGAGGTAGGGGGCGTGCCTACCCCTCCCCCCCCAGGCGCGCCCTCCACCCTCGTGGGCCCCTTGTTGCTCCACCGACATACTTCTTCCTCCTATATATACCTGCGTACCCCCAAACGATCAGATACAGAGCCAAAACCCTAATTCCACCGCCGTAACTTCCTGTATCCATGAGATCCCATCTTGGGGCCTGTTCCGGAGCTCCGCCGGAGGGGGCATCGATCAGGGAAGGCTTCTACATCAACACCATAGCCCCTCCGATGAAGTGTGAGTAGTTTACCTCAGACCTACGGGTCCATAGTTATTAGCTAGATGGCTTCTTCTCTCTTTTTGGATCTCAATACAAAGTTCTTCCCCTCTCTTGTGGAGATCTATTCGATGTAATCTTGTTTTGCGGTGTGTTTGTTGAGACCGATGAATTGTGGGTTTATGATCAAGTTTATCTATGAACAATATTTGAATCTTCTCTGAATTCTTTTATGTATGATTGGTTATCTTTGCAAGTCTCTTCGAATTATCAGTTTGGTTTGGCCTACTAGATTGATCTTTCTTGCAATGGGAGAAGTGCTTCGCTTTGGGTTCAATCTTGCGGTGTCCTTTCCCAGTGACAGTAGGGGCAGCAAGCCACGTATTGTATTGTTGCCATCGAGGATAACAAGATGGGTTTTATATCATATTGCATGAGTTTATCCCTCTACATCATGTCATCTTGCTTAAAGTGTTACTCTGTTCTTATGAACTTAATACTCTAGATGCATGCTGGATAGCGGTCGATGTGTGGAGTAATAGTAGTAGATGCAGGCAGGAGTCGGTCTACTTGTCTCGGACGTGATTCCTATATACATGATCATACCTAGATATTCTCATAACTATGCTCAATTCTGTCAATTGCTCAACAGTAATTTGTTTACCCACCGTGAATACTTATGCTCTTGAGAGAAGCCACTAGTGAAACCTATGGCCCCTGGGTCTATCTTCCATCATATTAATCTTCCAATACTTCGTTATTTCCTTTGCCATTTATTTTACTTTGCATCCTTTATTTCTCTTTATCATAAAAATACCAAAAATATTATCTTATCATATCTATCAGATCTCACTCTCGTAAGTGACCGTGTAGGGATTGACAACCCCTTATCGCGTTGGTTGCGAGGATTTATTTGTTTGTGTAGGTGCGAGGGACTCGTGTGTGGCCTCCTACTGGATTGATACCTTGGTTCTCAAAAACTGAGGGAAATACTTACGCTACTCTGCTGCATCACCCTTTCCTCTTCAAGGGAAAACCAACACAAGTGCTCAAGAGGTAGCAAGAAGGATTTCTAGCGCCGTTGCCGGGGAGGTCTACACAAAAGTCAACATACCAAGTACCCATCACAAACCCTTATCGCCCGCATTACATTATTTGCCATTTGCCTCTCGTTTTCCTCTCCCCCACTTCACCCTTGCCATTTTATTTGCCCTCTCTCTCTCCGTCCTCCCTCTCTTTCTCTATTCGCCTCTTTTTGCTCGTTTCTTGTTTGATTGTGTGTCAGTTTGCTTGCTTGCCGTTATGGCTAGTCCCCTATCTTCCCCTTTGTCTCCCGAGTTTGAGGTTCTTCACTTCAAACAAAGACAAGGAGAAAACTTAAAAGATGTTTGGTTTAGAATGATGGGGTTTTATCGTAATTGCAACCTAGAGGTGAATTTTAGAATTCTGCTTCGCAACTTTTATGTTGGATTGAATTTATCTCATAGACAACTCTTGGATTGCGTTGCCAAAGGCAATGTTATTGAAATTGATCCCAGTATTGCGCATGAAATCATAGAGGGTATAGTGGAAACACTACCCCAACAAAAGGGGCATCATCATACCCAAGAAGAAACGCAAGTTTTTGAGAAAATTTGCAAAGTAACCAAGATCTTACAAAAATCTCTTGAACCTCTTAAGACTGTTAGCGGGAATATCCACCGCATGAATATGTTCATTACCCTTTGCAATAAGCGGTTGGATTCTTTAGATATCAAAATTTCCGAATATGAGGGTAAATGTAAGGAACCTCCCGGATTCGAGCGTAACTCCACGAAAAAATTAAAGACCCAAGATGATATTACTTAGATCTATCCTTGCTTTTATGCCTAGCTAGGGGCATTAAATGATAGCGCTTGATGGGAGGCAACCCAATTTTATTTTTATTCCTTGATTTTTGCTCCTGTTTAGTAATAAATAATTTATCTAGCCTCTATTTTGGTTGTGTTTTTTGTGTTTAATTAGTGTTTGTGCCAAGTAGAACCGTTAGGAAGAATTGGGGAAAGTCTTTTTAATCTTGCTGTAAAAAACAGAAACTTTAGCACTCACGAGAACTGCTGCCATTTTTATTTGGAAAGTGATATTTAGTTAATTATTTTTGCAGATGATTAATAGATAAATTCCTCACTTCCAGCAATTTATTTTAGAAATTTTGGGGTTCCATATCTTGTGTTAGCTACAGATTACTACAGACTGTTCTGTTTTTGACAGATTCTGTTTTTCGTGTGTTTTTGCTTATTTTGATGAATCTATGGCTAGTAAAATAGTTTATAAACCATAGAGAAGTTGGAATACAGTAGGTTTAACACCAATATAAATAAATAATGAGTTCATTACAGTACCTTGAAGTGGTGTTTTGTTTTCTTTCGCTAACGGAGCTCACGAGATTTTCTACTTTAAGTTTTGTGTTGAGAAGTTTTCAAGTTTTGGGTAAAGATTTGATGGATTATGGAACAAGGAGTGGCAAGATCCTAAGCTTGGGGATGACCATGGCACCCCCAATATAATCTAAGGACACCTAAAAGCCAAAGCTTGGGGATGCCCCGGAAGGCATCCCCTCTTTCGTCTACTTCTATCGGTAACTTTACTTGGAGCTATATTTTTATTTACCACATGATATGTGTTTTGCTTGGAGCGTCTTGTATGATTTGAGTCTTTGCTTTTTAGTTTTCCACAATCATCCTTGCTGCACACACCTTTTTGAGAGAGACACACATGATTCGGAAATTATTAGAATACTCTATGTGCTTCACTTATATCTTTTGAGTTATATTGTTTTTGCTCTAGTACTTCACTTATATCTTTTAGAGCACGGTGGTAGATTTGTTTTATAGAAACCATTGTTCTCTCATGCTTCACTTAGATTATTTTGAGAGTCCTACAAAACAGCATGGTAATTTTCTTTAATTATTTTATGCATTCAAGATTAATAATAAAATTTTCTTATGAGTGTGTTGAATACTATGAGAAGTTTGAAACTTGATAATTGTTTTGAGATATGGAGATGGTGATATTAGAGTCGTGCTAGTTGAGTAGTTGTGAATTTGAGAAATTCTTGTGTTGAAGTTTGTAAGTCCCATAGCATGCACGTATGGTAAACGTTATGTAACAAATTTGAAACATGACGTGTTCTTTGATTGTCCTCCTTATGAGTGGCGGTCGGGGACGAGCGATGGTCTTTTCCTACCAATCTATCCCCCTAGGAGCATGCGCGTAGTGCTTGGTTTTTGATGACTTGTAGATTTTTGCAATAAGTATGTAAGTTCTTTATGACTAATGTTGAGTCCATGGATTACATGCACTCTCACCCTTCCATCATTGCTAGCCTCTTCGGTATCGTGCATTGCCCTTTCTCACATTGAGAGTTGGTGCAAACTTCGCCGGTGCATCCAAACCCCGTGATATGATACGCTCTTTCACACATAAACCTCCTTATATCTTCCTCAAAACAGCCACCATACCTACCTATTATGGCATTTCCATAGCCATTCCGAGATATATTGCCATGCAACTTTCCACCATCCCGTTTATCATGACACGTTCATCATTGTCATATTGCTTTGCATGATCATGTAGTTGACATCGTATTTGTGGAAAAGCCACCATTCATAATTTTTCATACATGTCACACTTGATTCATTGCATATCCCGGTACACCGCCGGAGGCATTCATATAGAGTCATATTCTAGTATCAAGTTGTAATCATTGAGTTGTAAATAAATAGAAGTGTGATGATCATCTTTTAATAGAGCATTGTCCCCAAAAAAGGGAGAAAGGCCAAATAAAAAAAGGAAGGCCCAAAAAAAGAGAAATGAAAAGGGACAATGCTACTATATTTTTTCCACACTTGTGCTTCAAAGTAGCACCATGATCTTCATGATAGAGAGTCTCTTGTTTTGTCACTTTCATATACTAGTGGGAAATTTTCATTATAAAACTTGGCTTGTATATTCCAACAATGGGCCTCCTCAAGTGTCGTAGGTCTTCGTGAGCAAGCAAGTTGGATGCACACCCACTAGTTTCTTTTGTTGAGCTTTCATACATTTATAGCTCTAGTGCATCTGTTGCATGGCAATCCCTACTCCTTGCATTAACATCAATCGATGGGCATCTCCATAGCTCATCGATTAGCCTCGTTGATGTAAGACTTTCTCCTTTTTGTCTTCTCCACATAACCCCCATCATTATACTCTATTCCACCCATAGTGCTATATCCATGGCTCACGCTCATGTATTGTGTGAAGGTTTATAAAGTTTGAGATTACTAAAGTATGAAACAATTGCTTGGCTTGTCATCGGGGTTGTGCATGATGAGAGCATTCTTGTGTGACGAAAATGGAGCATGACTAAACTATATGATTTTGTAGGGATGAACTTTCTTTGGCCATGTTATTTTGAGAAGAAATAATTGCTTAGTTAGTATGCTTGAAGTATTATTATTATTTCTATGTCAATATTAAACTTTTATCTTGAATCTTTCGGATCTGAATATTCATGCCACAATTAAGAAGAATTACATTGAAATTATGCCTAGTAGCATTCCACATCAAAAATTCTGTTTTTATCATTTACCTACTCGAGGACGAGCAGGAATTAAGCTTGGGGATGCTTGATACGTCTCCAACGTATCTATAATTTTTGATTGCTCCATGCTATATTATCTACTGTTTTGGACATTATTGGGCTTTATTATACAATTTTATATTATTTTGGGGGAAAACCTATTAACCGGAGGCCCAGCCCAGAATTGTTGTTTTTTGCCTATTTTAGGGTTTCGAAGAAAAGGAATATCAAACGGAGTCCAAACGGAATGAAACCTTCGGGAACATGATTTTTGGAACGAACAAGATCCAGGAGACTTGGACCCTACGTCAAGCAACCAACAGGGAGGCCACGAGGTAGGGGGCGCGCCTACCCCTCCCCCCCAGGCGCGCCCTCCACCCTCGTGGGGCACATGTTGTTCCACCGACGTACTCCTTCCTCCTATATATACCTACGTACCCCTAAACTACCAGATACGGAGCCAAAACCCTAATTCCACCGCCGTAACTTTCTGTATCCATGAGATCCCATCTTGGGGCCTTTTCCGGAGCTCTGCCGGAGGGGGTATCGATCACGGAGGGCTTCTACATGAACACCATAGCCTCTCCGATGAAGTGTGAGTAGTTTACTTCAGACCCACGGGTCCATAGTTATTAGCTAGATGGCTTCTTCTCTCTTTTTGGATCTCAATACAAAGTTCTCCCCCTCTCTTGTGGAGATCTATTCGATGTAATCTTCTTTTGCGGTGTGTTTGTTGAGACCGATGAATTGTGGGTTTATGATCAAGTTTATCTATGAACAATATTTGAATCTTCTCTGAATTCTTTTATGTATGATTGGTTATCTTTGCAAGTCTCTTCGAATTATCAGTTTGGTTTGGCCTACTAGATTGATCTTTCTTGCAACGGGAGAAGTGCTTAGCTTTGGGTTCAATCTTGCGGTGTCCTTTCCCAGTGACAGTAGGGGCAGCAAGGCACGTATTGTATTGTTGCCATCGAGGATAAAAAGATGGGGTTTATATCATATTGCATGAGTTTATCCCTCTACATCATGTCATCTTGCTTAAAGCGTTACTCTGTTCTTATGAACTTAATACTCTAGATGCATGCTGGATAGCGGTCGATGTGTGAAGTAATAGTAGTAGATGCAAGCAGGAGTCGGTCTACTTGTCTCGGACGTGATGCCTATATACATGATCATACCTAGATATTCTCATAACTATGCTCAATTCTGTCAATTGCTCAACAGTAATTTGTTTACCCACCGTGAATACTTATGCTCTTGAGAGAAGCCACTAGTGAAACCTATGGCCCCCGGGTCTATCTTCCATCATATTAATCTTCCAATACTTAGTTTTTTCCTTTGCCATTTATTTTACTTTGCATCTTTTATTTCTCTGTATCATAAAAATACCAAAAATATTATCTTATCATATCTATCATATCTCACTCTTGTAAGTGACCGTGTAGGGATTGACAACCCCTTATCGCGTTGGTTGCGAGGATTTATTTGTTTGTGTAGGTGCGAGGGACTCGTCCGTGGCCTCCTACTAGATTGATACCTTGATTCTCAAAAACTGAGGGAAATACTTACGCTACTCTGCTGCATCACCCTTTCCTCTTCAAGGGAAAACCAACGCAAGTGCTCAAGAGGTAGCACCCCCGCTCCTGTCCCAGCTCCCATCCCCGCGCCCGCGCCAGCGACCATCTCCGTATCATTGACGGGCTGGTCGCTGAGCACTATCGCAAAGCTGGAAGCCGCGGGCATCAGCAAGGTCTCCGCGGACCCGCGTGAGCTCGTGTACATGCCAGCGCGAGCGCCCGTGCCCGTGCCCGTGCGTGCCCCTCCACCCACTGTGGCATCAGCCCCCGTGCGTTTGTCTGCACCCGTCGCGCCCATGCCCCTGCCCATGTGCGCCCCTCCACCCACCGCGGTGTCGGTCCCCGTGCGTTTGGTTGCACCCGCCGCGCACGTGCCCGTGCGCGCGCCCCCCTCAGCGGCATGGGACGTTGCCGTCGACCGCTACCTCTCAGCGGCGCCAGTTGAGGTCCTCCCGCGCCCCGCCCGTCGATCGCGCGATGACATGATGTTTGATTTACAAGTGAAGAACATTTTGTGTTGCCTTGAAGACTTCAACAACAGCGTCCCGGAGGGCGACAACGACAATGACGGCACGGCACGCCGTCTCCACTGCTGCCGGAAATAGTTTTTTTGGGGGGGTTTAATACTGATCTCGGATTCTCGATCATATGAATAAAAATTCGCAGTGTGACTGAATGAAAGATATGGTTTGAACAAACTTGCATTTTTCTCTCTTAATGTACAGACTTATCAAACGATTTTCTTTTGAAAAAAACATCAATGGTTTTTAAATATAAAACACTCATCTCAAACGTTTTAGTTAGAACACCCGTATGCAAACGGACAGCTTCCCCAGGTAGCCATGGGAAAATGTGCCGAGCAGGATTTGTGCAGCTCTTGATCGCAAAAGTTTTAGATAGAACACCCGTATGCAAAGTGAGAGCTATGGTCTTCCCCCTTAAGTCAAGGGAAAATTCATGGTGCAGGATTTGTGCATCCTTTCAACGCAAACGGTTGTTTTGGATGACCCGTGTGCAACCACGTAGAAATAATTGGGTAAGATTTGCATCTGTCATATTGGGTATGTTGCCATTTGTCAAACTAGAAAGATTGACATTTGTTTATCTAGTAACATTGCCATTTGTCAACCTTGTAACACTGCGATTTGTCAAAATATGTAGCTAAAAATCACTAGTACTATCTAATTTTTGCAACTAAAATCACTAGGACTATTCATATGGACACCACTAGCAGGCGTGAGTTGATGGACGCATATGCAAATGTACCATTGATTACATACAACAAGTCATCAACCCAGAATGACAATGAGGATGCATGTTGGATTATAGATCATTTCCAACAAAACATTCTAGTAAAGTAAAGTTTTTCTCACACAACAAATAACAAAGCGATGAAATGAACTTCAGCTCAACCACTCGTCGGTGTTGGAAATGCTTGCTTTGAACCAGAAGTGATTCTCTGGGAAGGGCCAGCTACTGTCAATCTCGCGACCAAAGCAGGAGTGATCATCCAGGCTGAAGCAGCCTATTTCAATACCCATATTGTGATAGCCACGGTAGGGAAGCATAACAATGTCCGAGGTATAGATACAGTTGCTTCTCATAAATGGTAGTAACGTTGTGTCAACAGCAGCTAGATCGCCTTTCACCATCATTGGATAGTTTTGTCCAAGGAAGATCGAGTTTTCTCCAAGACTATCAATACTGAACCAGGGAGAAGGTGTTGGCGCTAGCACACTAGTATCCATCCCGAATACCCTGCAATGGATGTTGGAATAGGTCCGGAGAGTGCGACCATGCGAGACAAGACATGCTTCCTTAGTAACATCAGCAGTGCCATGTATACAGACAAGAAGAGGTGATCCATCGGAATAAATTGCCAGGCGCCACTAAGTATATGGGTCCTGCTCATGATCATCACCGTCGTCATCTCCCCCTTGGTTATAAAAATTTTCAAGTATAGGTGGTGGAATATTCACAGAACCTTGGAAACACAAGAAGGTTAATTAGTAAAGGAAAACTAGCTAGCTAACCCGCATGCATGTGGATGAAACATTATAATTATGCTAGAAGACAAACGTAGCAAAACCATAAGGATTCCATGCAAAAATGGTGCCACGAGTGGTGGCAGCAAACACAAGACCCTTGTATTGAATTGCATCACAGTGCTCATCTATGTATAAAATTGATTTTTGAGCAATATCCATCGAGTCATGGAAGCAAGGACAGCAACAAGCTTGTCAAAGATGGAAACAGCTTCATAGTTCGTGTAATCCCAAGAGCGGTTGGGAACTCGACAAATTGCTATCTTCCGTAGACGACGGTCACCATGGTCGTATTTGAACGTACGTAGAATACCGGTGTGCTCAACTTCAGGGCAGTCTGAGATTTTTGAAAGTGGAACCCGGTGACGAGTCTACACATTCACAAGTTCGCACTCGCAGTTGTACCCAATATAAACAACCCAATATCCATTTGCGCCTGTCCAAGCCTTACGCTCAAGCGATGGCATCTTAACATCACACGTATCATTATCAAGCGGCATCAACTTGCACAAGGCGAGGCTTCCATCGTCCCCGCGCTAGTGATCAGGGTCACGGCGAAGAAGATAGGGGAGATCAAACCAATCCTAGACCCTTGGGTTGCTTGTAATGATGTTATTAGTTGAGTCGAGAATGGTCTTGAACAAACTTGCCATGCTAGTTGAGGTGATGACGTCGCACCGATCAATGAGTTCCTCCACCACGTCGTCTTTCAGATCGGGGCAAGAATAACGGGGTCGTTTCCGGCATGTTCCCTCCATGGAGAAGGTGATCGAACAATGACAGAAGGAAGGGTGAAGGAAAATGGAGGGAGGAAGAGCGTGCGACAGCAGTTCCAAATCGAGAGGGAAAGGCGAAGAGGCGGTGGATGGTTGCCACGATACAAGAATAGGCTAGTGGGGAGCGAACGGTTACCACAGAGGTCACACACTGACGACAAGGCCGAGTGAACCGCATGCCGTGTATTGCACACACCTTGATCTGGCTGACCATTTATTTTGTGTTGCCTAATCACAAACAGTTCATCCGAGTGAACCGTATGTTGTATATCGCACACACCTTCATCTGGCTGCCCATTTCTTTTGTGTTGCCTCATCGCAAACAGTTAATTAAACTGAACTGTATGCCCTACATTGCACATGCAACTAAAATCTGAACCGTGTTTGATGCATCCATCATCGCAAACGTTTTGCACCTTTTTGACAGTTTTTACACGACCGTTTGCGATTATTGCATCGCACGCAGTTTCCTCGAAGGGTCTGTGATCGTAGTGTCACGTTAGCAGCATCCTGCAGTAGTGTTTGCTCTTGTATCACTATATTTACTCATACAAACTTATTTTTAAATTGAAGGATCCAATCGAAACTCCAATTGCACAATGGGTATGTTTACGCATGTTTCTTTAACAGGTTTGCTCTTATAAATAGCTCTGTTGATTTCAATTTCAATTGTGTATACAGTTGACTTCTCATATCATGCACATTACTAGCATCACAACAGAGCCAATAGTGTTGTTGTATATGTAGACCCGTGGTACCCGTCCGAAATCTTGTTGTGCCATGTAGTTTCCCACGCTTTGTATTCTTTCCGTCCTACTTTCTCTTGAACTGATATGATTTGAACCGTGTCTCTATTTTGATTTGGCAAGACAATGGAGTGACCATATGAAAGGATCAATATGGTTGACTAGAGGGGGTGAATAGGCAATCAACAATTTTAGCTTTTCTTTTACCAAATTAAACTTAGCATCAAAATAGCTTTTCTTTACCAAATTAAACTTAGCATCAAACCGCTCATGTACCGCTCAGCAACTGCTCTGGACCGGAGAGGAATCACCCCCATGGGCGGTGGTTGAGCGGTAGTGCTCCGGAACAACCGCTCGCTCCTGGTGCATGGGGTGGCTAAGTCCCAAGCGGTACAACCGCTTGGTCCTCCTGTAGTACCGGTATGCAAAGCACAACCAGAACAACCGGGCCACCACCGCTCGAGTACCTCCCCACCATAGAAGCAAGTCCGGTGGTTGGGAGGTACCCAGCCGATACAACCGCCCAGAGCACCATGCTAGGGTTTACCAAGTGGAATTGCGGTACTACCGCCCTGGGGCGGCGGTACAATCGCTTGGGAGACGCCTGGAAGGTGCAACCCCAGGGCATCACCCCTGGGGCGGTGGTTGGGCCAGTTCAACAGGCCAGCGGTACAACCGCCTAGCAAGGCGGTACAACCACTAAGGAGAGACCTCTAGACCAGAAGGAGCTAAAAGGAGCCTTTCTCTGCACAAAATGGAAGGTAAGGTGGGTGATAAGAAGAGTGTACGTGCAATGATTCACCCCACGCCTTCTGATGTGGATTCCCTCTTGATAGTACGGATTTCCTACGACCAAGGAAATAAACACATAGAAAACTCCATCTTCGATCTTTTCCTTCCAGAGAGAGTGCCAAACTTATGCGAACCTGAAGAGCTAAACACACGATTAGACCACAAGGAAAGTTGTCATCATCACCCAAAACACAAAGATGGGAAATGTCCTAACACCATAGGACATAGATATATGTTTGTTTGATGCTTTTATAATGTACTACTTGGCAATAGAAGACTTGGTAGTTTAATCTTGTCCACCTTACTAATGAACTGGTTCATCGGAATGAGTTTCAT
Source organism: Triticum urartu (assembly GCF_003073215.2). Lineage (NCBI taxonomy): Eukaryota > Viridiplantae > Streptophyta > Magnoliopsida > Poales > Poaceae > Triticum > Triticum urartu. The sequence continues at coordinate 149,754,514 of NC_053024.1, read as the reverse complement.
ATACTAGTACATGCTAAACATGTTATGTGTCTGCTTGTTTCTTCTTTTAGAATATTGACAGAATATTGGGGAAGAGTGCCTTATTAAGCAATGGTAAAGGAAGTAATGCAGATAAGGTTCAGGATAGTGAGACATCCTTGTTGGTCTCCAACGAAGCTGATAAAATAGCTAAGGAAAACTATCTTGAAGACAGTGAGACAACCCCAAAGTCCTGTCTTGGTTTAGTGTTCGAGTTACTGGCCACTACCGTCGGCACAAGCTATTCAAACTCACTGTCTGAATCAGTTTGGTTTCTTGAGTCTCAACTACAAGCTGAAAGACATCGACCAGCTGTGCTGCCACAAGAAGCGGAAGGGCTGCGGAAGTCCCTGGAGCATTCAGATGCATACTTTCTAGTGCAACAACAAGCGTTGGAGGATTTTAGCGCCAAACAGGACAAAGCTAATAAGCTTGCTAAGCTTATTGCCAGCATGGTGGATACCCAAGATAACGTTTCTTGAGCTCTTCTGAAGTTGTTTCATTTATGGACTTGTTTTGCTGCCGCGTTTATTTGCACTGGTGGCCAATTTAGACGGCCAGTGTATGTAATATGTTGCTTTGTTCCCTAAATTTGCACTGGTGGCGAACTTTGATGCCAGTGGATGTAATATGTGTAATAGTCGTAATAGTCTAGCGTTAGTTGCTTGCTTATTTATTTCCTTATTGTCTTATTTAGTTGTTTGCTTGTAGTCATTGCAGTTCTTTTCCCACGTTTTTCTAGTGGCCACAATAACCTATTTTTGGTAACTATGCCACAATAACCATGGCAACACACTGGCTGTTGTAACCATATGCCTCCTGCGGGCCGTAGGATCCATGGGCCTTCTATGGGCCGTAGGATCCATGGGCCCTCTACGGGGCGTGTGATCCATGGGCCTTCTATGGGCCGTAGGATCCATTGGCCTTCTACAGGTCGTAGGATCCATGGGCCTTCTACGGGGCGTATAATCATTTCGCCAAACATGGGTTGTACTATTTGTGGACCATAACGGGCCGTTAATAGGCCGTAATTGATAACGCTATGAAAACAGCCCAACGGGTTAACGGGCCACAAACGGGCCGAATGTAACCACGGGATGAATTTGGCACACAAACGGAATAGGCCAGTAACAGACCGTAACTAACCGAATTCTAGAAATGAGCCCAAGAATAAATGGGCCCTTAGAAGGCCGAAAGTTGACACAGGTTGGAAATGGGTATAAAGCGATACACTGTTCATTATGGGCCAGTTTCATCTCGGGCCTTTAATGGGCCAAGAGTTACAAAGGGCCTCCTATGGGCCGAAAGACGTTATGGGCCATACATGGGTTGGAAGTTACAATGGGCTGGTATCATATTGGGCGGCCCAGATGATGCTACTAGGCCAAATTCTGGTAGGTCGTGAGTTAGCGGGCTGTAAATGGGCTATATGCGAACAGGCCATTAACAGGCTTTCCGTGGGCCGGCCCGCTACCTTTTTACCAAGTCAAACGGGTCGGCCTTTTCACTGGAATGGACCTCTGTTGGGCCGTGCCACATGTCGATGAATCATAGGCGCCTTCAGTCCAATGAGTGGATAACATATGTCCCAACGGTGAACCGACACGTGGTTACTCTGGCCATTGATAATTTTACAGGTGGAAAATCCCCATTGGTTTGGGCTGTTAACAGGTTATCAGATCCAAACCAGAACCGATAGCTTAACAGCGACCCATTACGGTGGATGCCACGTGTCAGTCACCCTTGACGAAATCACTTCTGTGATGCGCGATTTATCATCATGGAAGTGGACACTTCCATGATGATAATTTTGGTAATGTCATGGAACACTTCTACGACAGCACATGTATGACTATCTTGATTCTGTCATAAAATCGTCATGGATGTACATGCATGGCAGAAAACGTGGCATACTGTGGCAAACACGTATCATCACGGAAGTGTATTTTTTGTAGTGTATCTGCTAAAATGCCACAACAGACAAATCAACACTACAATTCGCAATATGACTTATCTACACTAACTAAACTATACAACTCAGACAAAATTTGTGAGGACATGGTTATACCTTCGACGCGTGTGTCCCTAGCTTCTTGCTCCTCTCTTCAACTCAGCAGCACCGGCCACCTCGCGGAGTACTTCCACCACCAGACAACGACAGCACCACCACCGCCCCCTCGACGATCCGAGGTTCAACTCTGGATACAACCCAAGCCGCACCTCCTCCTCACCACCTCCTCCTCCTCGACTGCTGCTCCTCCTCAGCACCACCTCCTTCCAAACCTCACCTCCTCCACCACACCATGGCTCCTCCTCCCCAAACACACAAAAAACTATCCCATAGGAAAAAAACAGTAGGTCGTCGAAGATTACTACGATCTACCTATTCCGTGGCTCGGATGTGAAAAATGGGTGGAAAATGGAGGAGATCGGCGCGCGGTGGCGAGGTATACAGAGAAAAATGAGAGAGAGAGAGAGAGAGAGAGAGAGAGAGAGAGAGAACAGAGGTGAGAAGACGAGAGGGAGGAGAAGAGCGCGTCGGCCTTATCCAGACCTCTTCGGTCAAGGGAAGGCCGAAGAGCACTTCGGCCGCTTACAAGCCGAAAATGGCCCACTTCGGTCACGCGTAGGCCAAAGCTACTATTTTCGGCCACCCCCACAGACGCCAACTCTTCGTCCTAGATAAGCCCGTCTTCGGCCAATGTGTGACCCAAGATTCCTCTTCGGCCCACACGAGGCCGTCGGGGTCATAGTTTTGATTTTTTTTTTAAATTAGGTGCTATAGTTTCCGAATTTGCTATAAAAACATGATAGTTTCAAAAAAATCCATCTACTCGGCAGCGAAACGACGACGTAGAAGGACTCCATCTCGCAGGAACACTGCTGGGACACGACCTAGACTGTGATGCATGACGCAACTCCGACTTTTGGTACGGTTTCTCCTGAAACTGGCATGACACGCCAGGTGAGTACTTTGAATGTACTCGCAAGCTCACAACAAACAATACAACAATGACAAACAACAACATGATATTTAAGAAAGTTATATGCAAGAACATGGCATGCTACTCATGAAGTGTAGGTGCTTGCAACACATGGTGCATCGGACCAGCTTACCGGCTTGGTTACCTCATAACCAAATACATCATCTTACCATGGTGATCACCTTCGGATCACAAGGGAAACCAACTTGATGATCTCGACAGATCATCCACCATACAAGTGCTAACAATATAACATTAGTGTGCAGATTAATTATTTCTATTAACCCACGGTGTGACCTACTATGAACTACACACTCTACAGAGGTTAGTACACTGTACCCACACCACAGAACTCATGGCCTCGTATTCCCATTCGGGTGGACCAACGGCGTTCCAATAGAACCAATCTACTGCATGACACTCTCCCGGCCACTCCGACCAACTCCCCTTTGGGCTAAGTCATGGGTGGCCTCCGATGCCACTCTGGACATCAAACGGCCACCGTCGTGGCAAAACAAAAATGGTCCCAAACGGGGACAATGGTGCCAAAACAACTATGGGCACACAAGGCTATGCCTGCCTACCGCGCCAGGGTAGCGCAAGCGCATAACCTTCCCTCGTTGGAGGCACCAGCGAGAGGCATGACAGTAGATAGAATAAGGGCCTTCCCATAAAGGCAAAAGTGATTGCACTGGGAAGCTCGATCCGGTGGCACCATGACTCGATCAACAACATGTTCAAGTTGGATTATTATCATGTTTAACTTGAAATGAAATTTACTCGAGCCATAGTATGCCATGAAATATACCATGATATGCATATGCACAAAATCAACATAATGACGATATTAACATAACCATGATCAACACAAACTCTACTGCATAAACTTGACTAAGTAACCATCATACTTCTGTAAATATAGTAAGAATAGCTTGAAAGTTAAACTAGCATAAGTTAAATTATTAAATTAACTAAATGCAATATAGGACTTTAAATTCAAGTAAAAAATCATAGTCGTTGCAATGTCACCCTTGCAAATGTTTGGGGTGGCTTGCCTTAGTTCAGAGGAGGGTCACAAAACTCATGGTCCTCTTCAAGACAATTTGAACCTTCTGAAAATGATCCAAATGGCATAAATAAAATGTCACATAACTCATTTAAATGCACCAAAAAATATTTACAGCAAGGAAAAATCTCAACTTTTGGATGCTGAAAGAGGAGCTCATAACAAAACTTTTGCAAAAGAATCATCTCATTTTGAATTATGGTTTAGGATTTAGGGCTGGTCAAACTTCAGTAAAAATATTTGAATTTAAACTAAAAACAGAAAATCTCAGAGAGGGCCACGTCGAAGGCGTATTTTCAGAATATGTCTTCACTTATACCGCTTCGGGAGACAGAAGAGAGGCTGGCAGGTGGGGTCACCCCGTCAGGTTTATAGGAGAGAGAGAGAGAGAGAAATAGAGACGACAGCTCGACCGGCGATGGTTCTCAGGCGAGGAGGCCATGGCGGGCCTCGGTGAGGAGGGGGTGGACGCGGCTCATCGAGGCAAGCACGTACGTACCAGCAATGTGGGCAGAGGTGGTCGGAAGGCGTCGCGGTGGTCTTCTACAGAGACGGCGGGCAGCGGGGTTCATCAAAGTTTGGGTTTCTGGCAAGGTGTCGTCGGTCCAGCAGCACTGTCACGTTCCAGTGAAGCTCATGAGCACGCTTAGGGGGTTGAGGGAGGACGAAGAGCACCAAAGGGAGCGGGTGGCAGAAGGGGATCCGTGGCCAACTCTGGCGACGATCGGCGGCTGGAGGCCCGCGCGGCTTTGCCGCGGTGCTACACTAGTGTTTTGTGGCCAGAGGAGTCGAGTGGGATGGCTAGAATGGCTCGGGAGGAGCTGCATTTATAGGGGAGGGCGAGGTAGAGCTCGAGGCCACCGAAGAGGGTTCTGGAGCGGCGAGAGGCGACAAGAGTGGCTCTGACTCAACGAGATGGCTCACTAGTGTTCATCCAAGCATAGTGGAGAGGTAGAGCCAAGCACAGGGCGCGAGGTGGGACGACACATTCACGCGAGAGCACTGTGCTCTCTGCTCCGCCAACTCTGTGTCCGTCGAGCCAGCTTTCGGCGTTGGGGAGCGACAGAGAGGGGTTGGGAGGAAGAGGTCGAGGTAGAAAGAGGGTGGAGACACGCGGGGGTGGCGCGGGGTGGCTTCACGGGCGAGGCAGAGAGGTGGCCGACATGCAGAGCGCGACGAACGCATGCCAGACACCATGAACTCTCGCGGTCACCGTGTGCACTGATGCAATGCGGTGCGCCAGACTTGCCAGACCGTTTCTGGGCTCAATTCCCTTCAAGGCTAGGTCGGTTTGTGGTCTTGGTTTATCACAAGGTCGACCAGACAAGATGGGAGAGAGCTGTCAAGTTTCTGGACAAAAATTGTTGCAGCATTTTGTGAGAAAATAGAAAGAGATAAGAGCTGAAACTTGGAGGCTAAGGTTCAGGTTGGAAGGTAGCCATGCTATAAAAATTTCAACTCAAAAAGATCATGCAAAAATACACTTCCTTCACAAAGTGCTTTTTCTGACCAGAAGAGAAAATATCTTCTTGAGCCAAAATTCTTCACGTGACCATGGGATATTATTGCATAGGAAGGTGAGGCATGGTCTAAAGAATAATAGGGAATTTATTCAGATTGTTCTAAGCAAGAAAAATGGGGGTTGCTTTGGAGCAGAAGTGAAAAAAAATATTCATTTTCAAGCAGAAAATGAATATTATGCCATTGAGAAAAATATTTATATGGCATTATTTGAGAGGGATGATGTCAAGAGATTTTTTAGAGTGCCAGGAGTCACTTGGGGGAAAATAAAAAGATTTCCCGAGTGTTATGTCTAAATGAGTTAATTCAAAACTCAAATTCAAACCAAATATTCAAGAAAACTCAGAAAAAGAAAAGTGGCAGAAACCAGGGTGTCACATTGATGTAGTGGCGAAGCCACACTTGATCTGTGAGGTCAATTGACTACATATATTTTTGTAAATACATCAGACAACAAGTAGAAATCAGGCAACAAAATCTTATAAAATCATACATTTAACTACACAACACCCAATTGACTACATATGATATGATTCCTGGCACCGCCACTGCATTGATGGATTCCAATCTTGATGTATAATGATCTTGGTTAATAAAGTTGGATCACATGATGTTCACCTCCCTCTCTTATTTACATGGTGAATTGAGTCTTGCTCTTTGAGGTTTCTTCATGTTGGATTGAATATTTTGGATTTGAGATCACTTGATTCATGTCTAACTCGCGGATACCCGTGGTGACATTGGGGTAATCTACGTGGCATAAGAGTTGAATGATACGATCATAATGGTGTTGTCGTAGTACGATCTCTCTGGCTATCCTTGACACTTTGGGGGTGGTTCAATAGATTGATTGGAAAAACAACTTTGAGGTGGTTTGCTACTTACGTGATTTTGTCCTACCTTCTCCAATAGAAATAGGAACTTTGGAGTGATTATTTTTTGCACTTTGAGGGATTATCATGTGATTCAATTATGTTAATGATGTTGAGAGATTGCACTAGTGAAAGTATGAACCTTAGGCCTTATTTTCAAGCGTTGAGACACCGTTTTAGCTACTTTTGTTACTTGCTACCTTACTGTTTTTATTCATTTAGATTACAAAAACTTATTTCTACCATCCATATTACACATCTATCATCATCTCTTCACAGAACTAGTGCACCTATATGGCTGACAATTGTATTGGGTGGGTGTGTTGGGGACACAAGAGACTACTTGTATTTTGTTGCAAGATTGTTTGAGAGAGAACCACCTTCATCCTACATCTCCCACAGATTGATAAACATTATGTCATCCAGGGAAATTTGCTACTGTCCTACAAAACTTTACACTTTGAGGCCCATCCAATTCTACAGGCATAAAGTTGCGTAGTAGACATCGGGCCATTTCAAGGATGTCGAGATACAAATGGGCTCTCAAACGGAGCCTTCTGGCCTACCTGGACACTCTCCATTGAACATGGTCTAGTTTGTACATCATTGAAATGAACCCAACTTTTGAAGGAAGGTGGGTATTCCCATGGAAGGAATCCATGCCAGGTTTGACGATTTCTGACATCGTATACAAGTTGCGATACGTCTGCTCATTTGTCGGACTTTTTCACAGGAAAACTCCAGAAAATGTAAGACTTATTGAAAACCCAAACAACTTGGCATGGTGCCTTGAATTGGTCATATGAGGCCATGGAAAAAAGTTAGGGCCATTTCAAGGATGTCGAGAAAAGACGTGCTCTCAGACGCAGCCTTCCGACCCTACCCGAACACCCTCCGTTTGACATGGTCTATTTTTGGACACCCTTGAAATGACCTCAACTTTTGCAATCAGGTGGATATGCCCATAGTAGGCATCCATGTCAAATTTGAACAATTTCTGACGCCATATGCAAGTTGCGACACGTCCGATTATTTATCGGCCATTTTCACCAGGAAAACTCCAGAAAATGCAAACGTTGTCAAAAACCCAAACAACTTGCATGGTGCCTATAATTGGTCAGACAAGTCCATGTAAAAAAAATTGGAGCCATTTCAAAGATGTCGAGAAAGAATGTGCTCTCATGCGGAACCTTCTAACCTACCCAAACACCCTTCATTCAGCATGTCTATTTTTTGACATCCTTGACGTGAATACAACTTTTGTGAGAAGGTGGGCATGCCCATTGTAGGCATCTATATCAGGTTTGAATGATTTCTGACACCCTATGCAAGTTACGACACGTCCGACCATTATCGGCCTTTTTTCACCAGGAAAACTCTAAAAAAATGTAAATATTGAAAAAAAGCAAAAAAGCTTGGTATGGTGCCTTGAATTGGTCATACAAGGCCATGCAAAAAATTATTTGAAGCCATTTAATGGATGTCGAGAAATAGCGTGCTCTCAAACGAAGCCTTCTAGCCTACACGGGCACCCTACGTTGAACATGGTGTTTTTTGAACATTCTTGAAATGACCCCAAATTTTGCAAGCAGGTAAGCATGGCCATGGTTGATACGCATGTCAGGTCTGAAGGAAAAACGTATTTAAAATCATAATTGAAACAGTAAATGGTTTTAAAGTATTTAATAAATATTTGAAGGAAAAAGGAATTTAAAATCATAATTTAAAACACTTACTTAAAATTGTTATTTTGGCATTCCAAAAAATATTTCGAATTTTTGAACAGGTTTCTGAAACAATAATAAAGTTCAAAAAGGGAAAATGAATTGACAAAAAAGAGAAGAAAGCGAAAAAACAAAAAAAAACTTAGGCCTTGGCCCAAGTAGGCGATGACATCGCTACCGTCGGGTGCGCATTGGGCCGGCCAAGTGCTCACAGATTTGAAAAGGTTCACCGATTCAAAAATTGTCGCAGTTTTAGAATTTTGTTCACAAATTCATAAAATGTTCCATTTCTCAATAGTTCCAAAAATTCAAAAAAATTCAGGGAGTTTCAAATAATGTTCGCGCTTTCAAACTTGTTTGAGATTTGAAAAAAAATTCTTGTTTTCAAATCCATTCTATACAAATACAAACAATGTTTGGGGAAATTCAAAAAGGATTGGTTCAAGTTTTCATTAATATTTTTCTAATTTGTATTCAAAATTTGTTAGTGATTTTCAAAAAATGTTTGTCATTAAAAAATCACCCTTTTATAAAAAATGTTTGTGTTTTCTCATTCTTAGCAATTTTTTAAGATAGGGGCATTTTCTTTGGAATTAATGTACCATTATTTAAAATAGCAATATTTGTTTTTTGAACAAAATTAGGAAAAATGAACATTTTTTTCATTTTTTGAACAAAATTTTAAAAGCACGAGCATTTTTGGAAAATAGAAAAGAACCTGAAACGGAAGAAATAAAAAATAAAAAAATACATATAGAACAAAGAAAAAGATGTAGGTTTTTTGGAAAAAATTGATAATCTAAAAAAATATTCATGAATTTGAAAATAGTTCCTCGATATGAAAAAAGTTCACGGGTTTTGGAAAAAAATTCCAAACAAACTGAAAAAGTTTATGGATTTGAAAAAGTTCACTAGAATGTGGCAAAAAACTGAAAAAAATTCATGGATTTCGAAAAAAAATCGTGAGATTTGAAGTTCACGAAGTTGAAAAATATTCAAAAATTGGAGAAAAGCTCTTACATTTGGAAAAAATCTCTAATTTTCAGAACATTCATGCATTTGAAAGTATCTGAAAAAGGAAAAAGGAAAAAGAAATAGAAAAAAGAAAATAAAAGAATATACCAAAGAAAAAACGGCCAAAACAACCAAACAGATAAGAAAAATCAGTGTCTTTCCTTTTAACATTGTATTTGACGCACTACTAAAGATGGAAAAAGAGGAATTTAGACATAGGAGGTGAAGCATCCCAGGTGGTTAATATGTCTGGTTATGAATCGTGAGGTTCTGAGTTCGAGTCTGACGTAACACTGCGTGTGACGGGCAGGCAGGTTGGCTGTGTACAACTACGTACAACTCGTATGTACGACATACAAACATGGATATACCTTATGGTCAAATGACCATAGTGCCCTTATACGATCTGTGAGGGGAGTGTTCTGAAGCAAGGCTCCTAAGTTATATGCTCCGGTGCAGAACCACAGACAAATTAATAATCCCACTATGACTAGCCTGAGTATTAGTTCAACAATAAAGTAATTGAATATTACCTAGCCTATCAAAGAGACCTACCAATATTACTCGGTCGGTATCCTCAAAAAAAAATATTACTCGGTCGGCTGATTTAGCATAAAAATATTGCACTACAAGCCTCTGCTGAATACAAGAAGTTTGTTACTCCCGCAATCCGTATTAATTGATGGGACCTCTATACAATGTAAGTAAGATTATATAGAGGTTGTGATAATTAATTCGAGTTAGAGGGAGTATACCTTCTTATTTGGTTCCATTGTTAGAACAATTCATTCACGTAGGTGTGACATATACCATTAGCAGCGTTTCAGTTTTCGCAAAACTGCTCTTCCTCACCTTCACAAGATTACGTACAACTACTAAAGCTTGTATGCAAGAAGGGCGGGAAACTAAAGATTGATATTTTTTATTCTGTCCTTCATAGTTGTCCATTAGAGTCAGAGCTGCGTTGTCTGGTCGCAGGTGACTGATTTTTGGCGTCACGCTGAATACAAGAAGTTTGTTACTCCCGCAATCCGTATTAATTGATGGGACCTCTATACAATGTAAGTAAGATTATATAGAGGTTGTGATAATTAATTCGAGTTAGAGGGAGTATACCTTCTTATCTGGTTCCACTGTTAGAACAATTCATTCACGTAGGTGTGACATATACCATTAGCAGCGTTTCAGTTTTCGCAAAACTGCTCTTCCTCACCTTCACAAGATTACGTACAACTACTAAAGCTTGTATGCAAGAAGGGCGGGAAACTAAAGATTGATATTTTTTATTCTGTCCTTCATAGTTGTCCATCAGAGTCAGAGCTGCGTTGTCTGGTCGCAGGTGACTGATTTTTGGCGTCACGCTTCATATACTTCCACATGGCCCCTACAGTGTGGGCTGAGTCAGCGATCGTCTATGGAGAAATCGGTCTCGTTTGCTCAAGGTTTAGGGATGGCGATGATGCCTTATAGGGGAAGAGTTATGATGATGATGCCAGTGCGTTGTCTTACCGAGGCCCTCTTTGAAGTGGTGTGTGTGATGTGGTGGTGGGGGGGGGGGTCACCTTGTGTGTGCCGCTCAACGGTTCGTGATGGTTTTCACCTGGTTTTCATAATTAACCAGGATTGTTTTTGCCTATTTTTCTCTAATTAACTGGACAACTCTTTTCTTCTTAATGAATGTAGAATCCTGCCACTTCAAAACTAAATAAATAATAATAATACCCAAAGTGTTTGGCCGTCGTCAATGAAGGGCAAGGCAGCCACACCCGAGGTAGAGTGGAGAGGAGTGGCCCGGACACCTGTTGAGGCCAGCCACGTCAGATGTAGGGCTGGGTGGCCGAGGTAGACGATGTGAGCACCATACGCGGGGCAACATGGGCACTGCGTCGAGGGCGGCGACAGAAGCACTGCAAGAAGCATGGACGTCACGTCAATGGTAGCGTGGTCACCGGAGCTTAGTGTTGGGTGGGGGAGGGAGGTGCATCGGCGTGTTTTTGTGAGGGAGATCGTGGCTACAGTCTATCAGGAGAGGCAGGACGTGCACGGGGCAGTTTGTGGGTGATGACGGTTCTGATTGGCAGAACATTAAATCGGGCCTTCACTAGTAGAAAAAGGGTCAAATGTGAAGCACATTAGTGCCGGTTTGAATTAGAGCCGGCACTAATGTGTACATTAGTGCCGGTTCGTGGCGGCGATCAATAGTACCGGTTCGTGGCGAACCTTTAGTACCGGTTCATGCCACGAACCGGTACTAAAGAGGCTGCATCAGCCTGCGGTCAGGCTATGGCCCCACCATCACCATTTAGTGCCGGTTCTTACCACGAACCGGTACTAATGAGGTTATGGCAAGCTGTTTTTAGTCCCACCTCGCCAAGAGAGAGGCAGTATGAGCGGTTTATAAGCCGTGAGTGCACAAACAATGATGAAGAGTTGCAATGCTCACCTACATGTTGATTAGCTTCAAGCCTTGCGGAATAGCATAGATTGCACTGAGCTATGTACAGTGCAGTCTACACTATTCCGAATGGCTTGAAGCAAATTAATCAGCATTGCACCTCTTTTTTATTTTTAATAACTTATTTAAACTCCGGACTTCTTTTGTGTTCAGTATGCAGCATTTAAAGCGACGTCATCAATTTCCAACATGTTCTGACATCATTTGTTGTTTTTCGGTCATTTACCTAATTGTTTAGAGAGCTAAATGACCGTGAAATTGAAAATCACTACAAAATGAATCCTGAAAATGTTGAAACTTGGCATGGTATCATCATATCACTCGCATAGCATGCGCGAAAAAGTAGAGAGGGTCACGGCAAAAACTGGACGCACTTCGTGTACAAACTGGACAAACTCTTTCCGAGTATCAGGGTTTCAGAGTCCGGAGTGGGTACTAATGTGCATCCCACCAATCAGGAAGAATCACACGGATCGTGTGTTTCTTTCTAGCTCTTGCGAGTCGTTGGATCAAGGGTGTGTTTCTTCCTAGCTCATGTGAGTCGTTGGATCGAAACTACCACAATCACTTTGTGAGCCAGACGACCCTATATATAGCTAGCCCACCTCTCGCCTTCCCTGCATAAGTCTTTCAGTTCATCGACTACATACATCTACCAGTTCATCGACTGCATACATCTACCAGTTCATCGACTGAATACAAATCATTCGGATTCGCCATCATACGTCCAACCGTGCATTTGATATGCATATATATGCATCACGAGCCACGGTTGGGCTGTATGATGGCGATACCGATTGGTTTGTTCTAGATCCGACATAAAAGGTTTGATACAACTTCTTTTTTGTGACATAAGAGATATCTCTCCTCCTACCTATTTTAGTTACACAACTACCTATTTGTGCCAAATTTTCACTTTTGCTGTTGCTCTTGCATCATAAGCATCCATGTTAACTGGACTTACAAGTAATGCAATTTAACCAAACAATCTTGTGATCTTCGCCAAGAGAGAGACAGTATGAGCGGTTTATAAGCCGTGAGTGCACAGACAATGACGAAGAGTTGCAATGCTCATCTACATGTTGATTAGCTTCAAGCCTTGCGGAATAGCATAGATTGCACTGAGCTATGTGCAGTGCAGTCTACACTATTCCGAATGGCTTCAAGCAAATTAACCAGCATTGCATCTCTTTTTTATTTTTAATAACTTATTTAAACTCCGGACTTCTTTTGTGTTCAGTATGCAACATTTAAAGCGGCGTCATCAATTTCGAACATGTTTTGACATCATTTGTTGTTTTTCGGTCATTTACCTAATTGTTTAGAGAGCTAAATGACCGTGAAATTGAAAATCACTACAAAATGAATCCTGAAAATGTTGAAACTTGGCATGGTATCATCATATCACCCGCATAGCATGCGCGAAAGAGTAGAGAGGGTCACGGCAAAAACTGGACGCACTTCGTGTATAAATTGGACAAACTCTTTCCGAGTATCAGGGTTTCGGACTATACAAAATAAATAATGCAGAAAATAAAAAAACCATACAAAAAAATTACTCAAAAATAAATAGAAGAAAATAAATAATGCAGAAAATAAAAAACTATATAAAAACTACTCAAAAATAAATAAAAGAAAATAAGTAATGCAGAAAAGAAAAAACTATATAGCAAATTTGTTGGCACACTGCCCTGTGGGTCTACCAGACCTAGGGTGTGCAAATGCAGGCACAGGAGGGCCAACAGACCCACAGGGCAGCGTGCCCTAATTAATTAGGCCCAGAAGCCTGCTATATAGAGGAGTTCAAGAAGGTAGCCGCGGTTGGGTTTATAAACCAGTGCGGCTGCCCTTCGCCGGGCGAGGTGGGACTAAACTTTGGGGTGGCAGCGCAAGGCCTTTAGTACCGGTTGGTGGCTCCAACCGGTACTAAAGACCACCCTTTAGTAGCGGTTGGAACCACCAACCGGTACTAAAGGCCTGCTCTTCCCGCCTCTTTGCCTGGCCAAAGTAGGCCTTTAGTGCCGGTTGGTGGCTCCAACCGGTACTAAAGGCTCACCCTATATATACAGCACTTATGAAATTTCAGTTACATCTCCCCACTTCTTTCGTCAACCTCTCGCGCGCCGCTCCCGTAGTCGTCGCCGCCCGTCGCCCGTCGTCGTCCCCGCCGCCGCCCCGAACGCCGCGCGCCGCCGTCCGTCGTCGTCCCGCGCCGCCGTCCGTACGTATCTCGCTCTCTCCTCGCGCATACCCGGCCGCCGCGCCGCGCGCCGTCCGCCCCGAACGCCGCGCGCCGCCGTCCGTCCCCGCCGCCGCCCCGAACGCCGGCGCCCCCGCCCCGTACGCCGCCGCCCCCGCCTCGTACGTCGCCACCCCCGCTCGTACGTACGGGGCGGCGCGCATGCACACACACACACACACACATGCATATACCACACACGCATACACACACATACACACATACGTACACACATATACGTATACACACACATTTTTTTTCTTATTTTCTGTTTTTCAGAAAAGTTAATTAGATGATCGAATGTTAGATTAATGTCGAATGTTAGATGAATTAGCTAGATAGAAAAATTGTCGAACTAGAGATTAGAACTAGTTGAATAATTAATATAACTAGTTTATTTTTAGTAAGAAAAATTTAGGTATATGAGATTTGAACTAGTTCAATAATTAATATAACTAGTTTATTTTTAGTAAGAAAAATTTAGGTATATGAGATTTGAACTAGTTCAATAATTAATATAACTAGTTTATTTTTAGTAAGAAAAATTTAGGTATCTGAGATTTGATGATCTAATTAAAATATTATTTGTTAATGAGTTTTTCTGTTTATTTAATTTTTTATATATTTTGAGTTTATATAAATGTTAGATTAATGTCGAATGTTAGATGAATTAGATAGAAAAGTTAAATATATAGTAATGTCAATTGAATATATAGTTAGATATATTAATGTCAAATGTTAGATGAATATATATTTGGCTAGATATAGGTGTTTAATGTTTCACCTATATGAACATAGGAAATGTCATCTGACGACGAAAAAGATTTTATTTTGTGCAAACATTGTGAAGACCAGCGCGGCCTGTGCGACAAAATTTCCTTGTTGATGGTAGGCACTTCAGCATCAAGTTGGATGAGACATTCGAAGTTGATACAGTAAGTCACTTTGTCAATTATTATTTGAATGCAAAACTTATGCTTCATTTGCTTCAACTTATAATTTTAAATTTTCACTATTCTACTATAGCGCATCTCCTGCCATGCAAGAATTTTTGTCTTGGATAAGATAGGTTTTAGTGCTATAGATGATATGGAGGTAAAGAGAGTTTACTTGAAGACGGAGCATGGGCATACTTTCAACGTCAAATTATATAATGGAGACACATACACCCATTTTGAATGCAAAACTTGGCAAGCACTATGCAAGGCTTATGCATTTGAGCCTGATATGGTTATCACCTTTGATATTCGTCCGGAAGATGATATTAAAGGTAATATAGACATCTGGGTCGATGTGCAAACGCCTCCAGTTCTACCATTTGGTGAGTTTTTCTCAACCATGCATGCATATGTTTATGTCTTTCATACAGTTTATTCAAAAATAGTTGACAACTAATTTGTATTGTCAGCTTATTTCGGTTCAAGCAAACATGCCCGGCGCTTGGTAGACAGGACCTACTACTGCCCCGGGGCTCAACTAAACTGCGAGGAGATAAGTCATTATGTTTCATGGCTTGAGGATCTTAATACTGTTAAGACAATTTTTTTCCTACACTTAGAAATGTTAGTACTCAAAACGTGCGACCAATGGTGATCGTATTGAACTACGGTCACATCTATAATCAAAAGATGGTAAGATTTTAAATATTTGTCCTTAATTAGTGCATCTTTTGCATATATTATTTTTGAAGCTAAACTTTCATTGCTTAGTATATTAATTACTATACGATGTTGTTCAACAGGGACTTCCGATGACAGTTGTGCCTCAGTGGATCGAGACAAAAGGTCGCATGTCAATGGTTAGCTTACGACCAAGATTTCCTACATTGCACATGAGTGCATTCAGGATTTCTGAAAGCGAAGAATGCTTAATAGTGAAAGATTGGAGAAAAATTGTTAACGATCACAGAGAAGTACTAGGGGGCAGTAAGGTGATGCGCAACCCAAGATTAGGAGACAGATTCATCTGCATGCTCCAGTATGATGAATCAGGAGAGCTATACATGTTCTATGCTATTCTACCTGAGAGGGAGCAGCAGGATCAGTAGCTACTAGTTCATGCTCTTAATTAGTACTTGTCTCATGTCCGTGTCCTGAACTTCGATCTTGGTGACGATTATGTTGAACTTGATGATATCTTTGCTTCTGTTACAAAGTGAATGTTTCCTCTTTAAGCTAGCCAGCGTTGATGATGATTAGATAGCTAGCACGGTAATGACTATGATGATTAAATAGTGGTAATTAGACGACTACGATGATTTTTAGCTAGCTAGAGTTTATTTATTTATTAATATGCGATGATGATGATGACGACGACGACTACAACTCATTATAACGTCAAACAATCCTAAATTAAATTGATAACACAAATTTAATTGAAAAATACAAAATAAAACAAAAACTCACAACCATTTAGTACCGGTTGGTGTTACCAACCGGTACTAAAGGGCTCCCAGCCCCCGGAGCTGGCTCGTGCCACGTGGTTCCCCTTTAGCACCGGTTCGTGCTGAACCGGTACTAAAGGGGGGGGGGCCTTTAGTGCCGAAAGGTTAGTGCCGGTTCTATAACCGGCACTAAAGGGCCTTACGAACCGGTGCCAATGGCCCGTTTTCTACTAGTGCTTTGATTGGGTTAGCGGACCGCCCAAGCAATAAGGATCAGACCGTAGGGTGTTAGTTGTCTTGTGTGCACTAAGTTTGGCAGCTTTAAAAGAATTGTAAATCATGTCTTTATAAGTAAAGGGGAGATAAGTAACCCCCCCCCCCCCCCCCCCCCCCCCCCACACACACACAAAAAAGTAGAGATAAATAGAGGTAGGATTTGCTCATGTGTTAGACAATAAGCTATTAGAAAACAACCTTGCTATATCTCAATCGATACTATATTCGTGAGATCTTACAGTGAAATGTATGCCAAAAAATAGATTTTTTTTCCTTTCTTCCATGTTATGTCACTTGACTGTCGACTGACACCTAGCAACACCCGAAAACAGTTTTGACTTTATTGTATTCGTTTTGATAAAGAGATTATATGTGAGAAATATCCAGTAAAACTCTCATGTTGAATGGAAATGAAAAGTAAAATAAAGAGGATAAAGCAAAGACACGAAGTCTTCGAATTTAGGTGAGTCTGAATTCTTTTAGCAATTAACTCCAACTTGCACTAGGGCTGCTCTTTCTTGTGACCTTGGCAACTAATACTTTTTACTTTTTAAAATGCCAAACCAAAAGCGCTATCTTAAAAGTATGAGTACCAACTACCCAATATTAGAGAGAGATTGGCAAAAACAGAAAAGAGTGATAACATGGTGACATTGCAAGATAACGATGGAATATACATACAAAAAACGAAAACAGAAAATAACACCAACTTGCACCCTCTTTCGATGTCATCACCCATCAGAACCGCAATAACATTAAATTCTCTCTTTTTTGGTGCAGAAAAGAAAACAGAAAAGCATCACAGTGCATGCATTGCATGCAACCGGGACCGGCCATGGAGAAACCAAGAACGATCAATCACTGATGATCAGCTTTGCTCATCCGACGGCGGCGGGGAAGAGGAGGAGGTGGTGGTCGCGATGGCGGCGAGTTTCTGGAGGTTGAGCTTGACCACGGTGTCGGTGAACATGCGGGTGTCCTCCTCGGTGTTGCCCTCCGGTACGTCGACGACGTAGGACTCGACAACGACGCAGTAGGGCGGGCCTGAAGGCTGGTCCGTGAACTCGGTGACGGAGGTGACGGAGCGGTAGTTGCGGAGGCGGTGCTCGCCGCCGACGACGCGGAAGCTGAGGATGTGGCGGTCGTCGTCGAGGATCTCGAGGCGCTCGGTGCTGGTGGAGGCGGGGAGGCCGGAGACGACGGTGACCTCGCGGACGCTGCCCACGGTGGCGCCGTCGCCGGCGGCGAGAGCACAGGACTTGATGAAGTGCTTGTAGCGCTGGGGATTGGCGAAGCCGCGCACGATGTCCCACACGGCGGCGAGAGGCGCCTGCACGCGCTGTGTGACCAGCGACGTGCACGTCCCGCTGGCGCGCCCAGGGAATGTGTGGTGCTCCTCCACCACGCCCTCCACCTCCCTCCGCTCCGGCTCCGTCAACCCTTGACGGAGCGCGCTCTCCATGTGGGGCTCCATGGTCTTCCCCCCTCTCTCTCTCTCTCTCTTTCTCTCTCTCTCTCTCTCCCACCTTCTCTCTCTCTCTCTTCTCTGGCTTCTGTGCAATTAACTAAGAGAAGGCCTACTTGTGTACGTTGGGGTTGATGTTGTATTTGCAGATTGGAGACGTCTCACCTTTTATGGTTGGCCTCTAGCGTTGTTGCGGGCTTGATGGTGTCTTTGTTTTCCATTTTTGAGCTCCTATTCGTCCTCCGAGAAATGTGATTTCCAAACTGAAAAGCAAATGCGCAGCTACCCTATTCCTTTCCTCAGGGAACATTTTTTATATTTAACATCTACTTCCTCCGTTCCCAAATATAAGTATTTTTGAAGATTTCAATAAGTGATTACATACAAAGCAAAATAAATGAATATACACTCTAAAATATGTCTATATACATCCGTATGTTGTAGTCCATTTGAAATGTTTAGAAAGACGTATATTTAGAAACGGAGGGAGTATTTGTTTACAACCATTGGATTTCACTGTTGACCATGGAATAGATATTTCTTTTCAATTATACAGAGAGAGAAATGCTTATATGGGGTGGCACTCCTCAAAATATGCATATTTTCCTGTAGCGGTGAGCTAATTTCCCAGGCTTACGTCATGTTGGTCAACGCAATCAATCCAATCAAATGGCTCAATATCATGGCCGTGATAAACTAAGGGCAACGCCAACGTGAATCACCTATTAGCCATCATCAATTTTTTTGCGGACACGGGATAAGATGACAGAAGGTTACAAGAAAAGATCTCAAGCTTTCCTCCTTTTCCCGTCGTAGCCGTCTCCGGTCCGTCTCATCTCCTATGGCCTTTAGGCCATGGAGGTGCAAAGGACCTTAGTCCCCCGTCGACGGGATGGACCCCTTTCTTGTTCTTGTTAAGTTTAACATCATGGTTGGCACTGTGTGATGGCAAAGATGTCTCTAAGTAGCAATAATGTCTCCCACATTCTATTCCCCGTCCTGATGGTGCATCTAGAATCGTCGGAGGGCGTGTGGAGGTGTGCCTCCCTCGGATCTCGCGGGATTCAGTCGATGCTGGTCTTTGGTGGCTCTGTTTGGATCTGTTCTTCATTTGTCTTCATTGGATGTTTACAGGTTTGATCATTTTGATCTACGACTTTCTTCATCGGCGATAGTGCTGCTCTGGTGTGTTGGTCCTAAGGAGCCTTAGCACGACGACTTTTTGACTGTCTACTACAACAAGGTTTGCCCGGCTCCAGGAAGGGAGGGGCGATAATGGGGGAGTGCCTTCGGCACGCTCCAGTGCGTGTAGTCGTCGCTAGGTGATCCACGGACCTGGTTGTAATTTTTATTACCTCTGATGTTCTTTGTACTGCCATGATTGAATATGAATAGACTGAAAACTTCTTAAAAAAAATCTTTATGGACACGTTTCGTGTCCATGGACATCCGACCGGACAGATGCCATTCAATTGGGGTCATCAAAATACCCGCCCGGCCTTGTTCGGCCTTCTTTCTTTCACAAAGTTATCTAGATCAATAGCAACTCAACCATACATTTAAATAGTTGTAAAGAACTACAACCAAAAGCAACATATGTTCAATCCGTTTTTCACATCTACCAATCCGAAAGCCTTCGGTTCAGCTGTCGGTGCCAAAGAACTCAATTTTTTGGCCTCTTTTCACACTCTTTTCGCACAAAGTGTTTGTACATGCTAGCATGGTACTTCTGAACAAACTTCACCACGCTGGGTTCGAAGTCTGTCGGCTTGATGAACAACAACTTCTGCGGCTTGGCTTCGGCCCTGATAGCAATCTTCATCTCCTTGAACTTATGCTTCTTCTTTCGCATCTCCATGAACATGTCAAACCTCTCCACCTTCTTGACCCCTTTCATCTCATTGCGCTTGGCAACCGCCTCCTCCTTCTTCACCAACACGGCCTTGAACTTCTCCGTCATCTTGGTCGCCACCCCTTCTCGCTTTTCCTTCTCTGTCTTCCACTTTGCCCCCCTTGACCTAGCCACATGGGTGGCCGGTGCGACCCCTCGTTTTGTTGGATCACCATCTTCATCATCTTCTTTGGCGATGGTCTTGGCGGAATTGACAATGTGTTTCCCGGTTGCTTTGCTCACCAACAATGAATCATGTGCACTTTACCAAAAAAGTTGTGTCATTTTGCTCCGTGCCATGAAACAGATCCCCCGTAGATCAACTCATCATCCTTGTTCAAGTAGGTGGTTCCCCACTTCTTCTTTGTGTTGGCGCTGGCGGCCAATGGTTGTCCGGCTCAAAGTCCTGCTGCCTGGTGTACGCCTACTGGCTGTCAGGCAGTTGGGTATACGGCTACAGATCTTGCTCCGCCTGGGAGTCATCCACTTGTTCGTCTTCATAGCCTCGTCTGTTGTGGATAATGTTCATTATCGCATAATCCTTTGCCGTTGTCTTGCTTGGTTGAGGCATTCCAACAAATAGTGATCAGGCCCCACAGACGAGAGCTTCATAGAGGGAATATGTGCGGACGTAGCTGTTGAGGTCGACGATGAACGACACTCGATTAAAGGAGGCTGCAAACTGTTGCGGCAATTGCTGCGTGTCAGGCGTACCGAGGTGTTGGGCCGTGTACAAGTAGGGTGTCTTACATTGGGCGGGCTAGGCATGTGATATACAGGGCGGCACCGGCCAGGCGGTGCGCTTTGGATAGCAAGCTACGACCTGACCGGCCACCGCCGTCTTCTCCGCCTTCGTCTTCCTCTTGAGGCTTCGGGGTGACGTTGAGCGGACGCAACCGTGCGGGCGTCATCCTTCGGGTTTGGGTCCTGACACCTGCGAGACAACGAACATCATCTTTGGCTTCTCGAGTGGCTCTATCATGGCAGCGCATGGTGGAATGAGGAGGAAGGTGATGGTGCTCTAAGCGGAGGGACCGGTCCGGACATTTTAGGTGAGCCACGTTGAATGGCTGAAAGTGTCTGGCCATATATTTGCATCAATTTAGTGATCTGAATTGGAGTTGCCTTAAAAATGTTCAGGCCATCTAATTTAAATATTTGCAGACGGTTGCCTTAAAAATGTCCAGGCCATCTAGTTTAAATTTTTGCAGACGGTTTAATGATCGGCGTTGGAGTTGCCCTAAATACCACTCCAGATAAAGAGCCAAAGCTATTACACGGGTGAGTTGGGATGCAGAGAAAAATCTTCAACGGAATCCTACGACTCATCATCGTGCATGCATGTGAATCTTGCATTAGTTGTGTATATGATGTGAGATCGTTGACCATGATTGTTTACTAGCACAGCTCCATTGATTGGATCACATCAGCATTTTTTAAGGTGGATGATCAGAGAGTCATACTTCATTTCTCTTCTTTGCGAGGACCACTTAGTTAATCTTGACCAACTCTCAAACCATCGCGTCCCCTGAATGCTCCAAAGGTTGTCGTTCAAACAAACATTTTTATTTTAAAAAAGGGGGAAATTTTTGTTTAAAAACAACAGTTTGATAAATAAATAAACACATATGTAATAACATGATGATGTGTTCGAAAAAAAAACATGATGATACAGACAGCCAATACAAACACAAAAAAGACAACAACAAAAATCAGCGCCCACGGTCGTCATCTTCAAAGAAACGCCAAGTAGTGTCTCTTAGCTTTATGACAAAAATGCATATTCCACAAAAACGCTAATGATGCCGTCTCATGAAGTGAACCACCGAATCCCGATGAAAAAGTCTCCAATCCAAGTTATCTACACAAAGATGCAGCCATAGCCGATTGCATGTGCCAAATTTGTCGCTAACAGAGAGGCGAGCATCCAGAATAACACCTTAGTGATCATGGACCAGAACGTGAAAGTCAGCTTCTAGGGTTTCATTGGGGGCTGAACATCTTCATCCTCTCAAACAAGCCGATGGGGTGCCACTGCAAGCTGCTCCGTCGCTGGAGACGGCCTAATATTGTTGATCATGGACACGTAGCCATCGAAACCATGGTCATATGCCGGACCATCGCCCTGGAGAAGAAGGCAACATGAACAGGAAGAGAAATAGATTCAAGAGCTCGACCTCCATTAGATCTCGCGGGCCTCAAGCCGCACCGAGGGCACGCCTATATGACAGATGAGGCCAAGGGATCCAATTGCGAGGGAAAGTCATCGTCGACGCACTGACAAACCCTACAAAACCTTGTAGCACCATACAGAACTGGCGACGAGAATTTACACCCATGAACCATCATCGTTGTCGCGGATGGGAACGCTCGAGGAAGAATTACTCGTCGACAAGACGTTGCCACCACCATCGACGACACATCACGAGAGATGACTTTCCGCCACTGATGAGTGTTATTTTTACACTCCTCTAACCCGATTTTAAACTGAAATATTTCATTTAAACCGAGATATTCGCTCCGATATTGCCACTAATGAGCAATGAATGCAAAGGATTCCAAATACCCGATCTTTATTTTGTTTTCATAGGAAATACGCTATTTATGGATGAACTTTACATGAAAAGGAGTAAAGTGAAGATAGAGGAGATGAGGTGGGAGACGCACCAGATGAAACATAGAAAAAGACGGCCTCTCATACGACCATCCCTGCTCGTATGGATGGTCATATGGCGTGCTAACCGAGGCGTCTGATCCACCTAAACAACCTTTATAAAGGGTCTGGCGCCAATGAGCAATAGAACATTGTAGAACAAGCCACACATTGTCATCTTCATAGAAAACCATCCCCATCAACCCTAGCTGCCGCCATTTCCCATCTCCATAGCCACAACCTTCATCGCCACCATAGTTCTCAGCCATCTAGCCATACTTGTAATCGTGTATCACATTTGTCATCCATTGTAAGACATATTATCAATCAATCTTCATGATATGTTCTTCGATGAGTTCTTCATGTGATCTGATCTTCATGTGTGAGTAGTTCGGTAAGGTCATGGGTTGAGGCAATGCCCTGCAATCCAATGTATTTGTTGGAGGGGTCGATGGAAGTACTTTGAATTAAAGTCTCAGATGTGTAGCATAAAGTTGTTACGTAATTGTCTGTTGTCTCATTCGCGTTCTTCATCCCTACAGGTACACAGGATCATGGAGTGCGAGTCACGGAGAGGCTAAGGACGGAGAGACCGCGAAGTATTGTTCTAACCAGTGACAAAAAGGTTTAGTGCGATAACAAGGATCCTATCTAGGAATTCAAGAGGTGTATGTCATTGAACGCCCAATGTTTTTACGTGATTATTGCTATCTTAATTACTGGGGCAGCCCCATGCGACAGATAGGTCATTTGATTGGATAACTGACTCTTGATGCAGGACGCGTGCCGGTCAAGACGTAAGTTGGACACATCCCCACTTAGTTACGTAATAAACACATTTCGATGAATGACTTCTAGGGCACAAATTAAGATCTGACGATCCCAACATAAATATATGGTTGTAAGCATAAGACCTCATACCCATGCCTACTTTTTACTATAAGTGTTTTCATTGTCAGCTTGATTTACGATCCAGTCAAAAACTAAAATTTAATTTTGTTGCGAAAACTTGTTAGAATCCCTTGCTTGAAGGGCGCCGTCCTCTCGTGGATTCGATAACTCAGGGTCACCTCTAGGGGGAAAAGCAAGAATCATTTCTACTTCTCTACCTGATCACTAAAAGGACTAATCAGCCATCACCACCGTCGAAAAGCCAAAGTGACGGACAATGAAATTGTATCTAAAATCATCCCAAATGGGGGAAGCTACATATCCATCTGGTAGTAGGGTATCTTAAGACACCAACACCGATAGGGCCAACGGAACAGGTGGGGTGGCGATTTATCAGTGGAGGAGAAGTGGTGGTAGGGCGCGCAAGATCGCTCTCACTAACGCGGGAGAGGAGTACGTTGCGGGTGACGAATCTATTTCTTACAAAACTGATGGGAGTAAATGCAAAACTATACATGTCGGAATATTTATGAGTACTTGGAGCACATGTTCTTTTAACATAGTACAAATGCAGATGCTCACATACACGCACATACAGCCACTTACGAATGCACGCATGTAAACCCTTACCTTTATGAGCACTTTCGAGATACTGAGCCAGCACAACTTCTTAACATTGCTAGAAAAGGTTGAACTAAATTCAGAAAAATGCGAGCATCAGTGTTAAGTTTAGGACTTGAACCCTAGTGGGCTGGTTCCACCACAAGAAACCTAATCATCTAATCTACGCTTAGTCCATGAACCACATAAATTAATCCATTATAGTTAAACGTTTCTAATGTGCACACAAGCCAAGTCGCTATGGGCCCCACACGCACAACTTTTTTTTCTTTCCTTATCTCTAAGGCGCACATTATTCACTTGTTTCCCCTTTGTCTTTGTCGCTCCACTCCTCTTTTTTTATCGCAGCTGCCGAATTGCTCGTCCGAGCTCGCCCCCTCATATCTTTATCTCTTCATACCTCCCCGGCTTCCGACACACCTGCAGACCCACTGCCACCGCAGCGCTGCTACAACACCACACCCCATCCAGTGTCGGCATGTTGGAAACCAGCGAGGCGACGGGTTGCGGTGCTGGAACCAGCAAGGCGGCAACGCGGGGTATATGTGTTGAGACTGGTGAGGTGCGGTGCTGGAACCGGCCAGGGGATCTGCCTTAGTCGATGATGGAGATGGGCGGTGACGGTGGTGGCTAGGAATAAGTAGTTGCTTATTTGATTTTTTGCTGAAACCATCTGATTTTGCTGAAATCAGCTTTCGATTTTTGCTGCAACAGGAGAGGATAGTGTTGGGCGACGCCGGCGGCTGTCTGATTTTGCTACATTTGATTATTATTTTTGCTGAAACCAGCTTGTGTTTTTGCTAGAACTACCAATCAATTTTTCTGGAACCAACTTTTATTTTCACTGCAACAATAGAGGATAGTGCTCGATGGCGATGGCGTGGCCGCCATGATTTTGCTGTATTTGATTTACTTATTTTGCTTAAAGCAGCAATCGATTTTGCTATAACCAGCCAAAGCAAAGCTTCAACTATGTGTCACGAGTGCTGGCATCATGGCACTGTGGCTGGTCATGTTGGCGTCGACGACTAGTGGTCTCCACCGGTGCTGCAAGCAGACGGGGACGAGGTAGATGTAGGTAGAGGCAGAGGTGGGTGACAAGCAGACGCACGGGAAGGCGGTGCGCGGCGGGAGGTGGGTGAAACGGGGACGCCTGATCCAAAGAACGTCATTGCGGAAATCAGGCGGCTCGCACATTATCGGCTGAAATTTGGACAGGCAGGCCGGCCCCTAGCGTTGGCCTCCCTTATAATTAGGAACATTGATCCTTTGACGTAGCCAACCCTACCTTTCATTGCCTTTCGGTCACTGACGGGTGGGCCCGGCGCTTGGTGGGACCCATGTGTCAGTTTCTCAATGGCAGCACAGCCTATGTCAGGGGTTCCTCGTCCTATAATTAGGTGGTTGTGTGGTGGTATCGCTTTGTTTCTGTTGAAAAGAATTCAGTAAAAACTAAACAACGTTTAATTATTTCTAACTAATCTCTAGAAGTAGGATGTACTTCCTCTGTCCCATAATATAAAAGCGTTTTTTGATATTACATTAGTGTAAAAAATACTCTTATATTATGGAACGAAAGGAGTAGTATATTTTAGCGTCTGTACGGATCACAGCACCCCTTGTGGGGTGTGAAAAGAAAGCGAGGCCGCGGACGAGATGTGTGGTGGCGCATGTGAGGCTGATGGCGACTATGTGAGCAAAACCAGCTCGTCTGACCGCTTACCAACTGGTATCGTTATCCCATTTTTAATGCATTCCGTGCTTTCCTGGTCAAGGCTTTGTTAGGCAATTGGTATGATCGTGAAATACGGTGTCGT
The DNA here is from genome assembly GCF_003073215.2 of Triticum urartu. NCBI lineage: Eukaryota > Viridiplantae > Streptophyta > Magnoliopsida > Poales > Poaceae > Triticum > Triticum urartu. Next base: position 149,728,624 of record NC_053024.1, on the reverse strand, counting down.
GCATTTTAGGGTACGTGCACTGGTTGTGAAGATTCATTTATCAGGACTGCCGTCTATTAGCACTTTTAGAAAAGGCCAAGGTTTGCTAAATTAGCAGGTAATGTAAGACGATATGGGCAAACGAAAACAGGAAAAAGTATCACTTTTTTAGACCGAAAAGAAAAGAGGGTTTGATCAAGAGAAAAGTCACGCATGGTGTTGATGCCCCTTTCTTTTTAGTTTAGGGCATCTTTACTTGATCCCATAAATTTCTTCAAATGATAAGTGTCACATATGTGACATGAAGCATTCCGGTTCTGATATTTTTTACAACTAAAGTTGTCATCTGAAAAGGAGAAAATAAATCCCAAGAAACTGAAACTTGCTATCAGAAAAGAAAATTGTCATCCTCACGTCACTAAACTTGCCATAAAAAACGTTCGGAGTTGCCATATGCTTGTATTACACACTCACACATATGTCACTTATCATGGTCCAATTTTAGAGGAGTAAACGACATCATGATTATATATGTCACCAATTCTTCGCTAAGAGAACTGATAAAAAAAACTACAAGAATAATTAGACACTTTAATAGAAATCCAAATGCCTAACTCACGAGGGAATTCCTCATCGGGCAGGTCTACGACAACATAAGACCCAGCTAGAGACCCAAGCCAATGATGGCAAAGGACCAGATAAACACCAACAACAAGAGGTGGCGGCCCAGTCTGAGTGGACACATGTCGTGAAGATTACCCTCGGTCGAATCAGTATCATTTGGTTAGACACCAGATAATATATCGTTAATTGAATGAATGTTACTCATATTATACCGTTTGAAATAAGCGGGTAGCTATCTCAAAAAATAATGAACATTACTCACATTTGTTGACACACGAACACGTCACGTGTACCCTTGACGTCGGGGGTGATGCACCGCAGATCACGTCGAAGGAGACCCGACCGACAGCGCGATACGCAAGACAGTCGGCGGGCGCTTTTGCAGACCCAAAACTCCGCGCACCCGGGAGGGACCCCGTCAGGGATTGCAGCGGCTATGAGCTGCCCTAGGTCGATTCGCTCGCCCATAGAGCCTCGGGATTCGCAGCTCTCAAACACGAAGAACAGCGAAGAACGAGAGAGAAAAACGGTGGATAGATAAAACATAGATGAAAAAGTAGTATATTGATTTGTTCGATTGTGTGTTGTTCAATCGGCCGTCACCCCCAACATATATAAGAGGCGGCTGGACTTCCCGTACAAGCAAAGGATTTATCTAGGCTTTCCTTACAAGAAAATTACATCAATTCACGTTCAAAACCCTAGTCAAATTCGGACTGATTTTATCCGAACTTTCCAAAACTGCTCGATTTAAACTGGCTGTACTTTGAGGGTCCTTTTCATGGTGACAAACAACCTTGGATGGCAACGAGCCCAAAAGCAATCTTGACCGTTTCGACGAGACGAACAACTTTCATGTTGAACGTTTTTCAATTTGAGGCCATCTTCTGAGCCAAAACGGTAACGCAGAACACCTGTTCGCTCGCGCTACCCATCAGACCTATGTCTGGTGAGGCGCGCCACATCTCGTCTCGTGACAGGGCTGCACTCCGATAGCTCTAACTTTTACATACGAATTCGGATTGGGACGATTTTTATATCAAAATCGACTGTTTCGACGATACGCACAACTTCCGTGTAGGACATTTCTCCATCCAAGATCATCTGAATTAGCTTCTGAGCCCATCTTCAACTTCTTGTCGGCTTGACTATCACAACCTCCACCCCGGCGGGCCTTCCACCCGGGTAAGCTTTCCACACCGATAAGGTTTCACCCTGGCAAGGTTTTTACACCGGCAAGGGTTCCTCCCTAGCTCGGCAAGGTTTCTACCCCGGCAAGAGTTCCTCCTCGGCAAGGTTTCTACCCCGGCAAGAGTTCACACCGGCAAGCTTCTCCACCGGCAAGCTTTCCACGCCGGCAAGCTTCTCCGCCGGCAAACTTTCCCCGCCGGCAAGCCCTCACATTGGCAAGGTTTTACCCCGGCAAGGTTTCATTCAGCCGGCAAAGGCCGAATACTTTCTCACTCAGGGCCGGCCCGCGAAGTGTTGCCTCTAACTTTTGCATACGAACCCGGATTCGTGACCATGCCAAAATCTGGTGTCAACACACGCCCCCTTGTTTTTCGGCAAAGCTTGTGTGCCGAAAAATAACTTGTATTGTGTTTGTTCTAAGGACGATGTCAACACTCCATCGGCCATTTATTTTCCTCAGGACGATAATCAGGTATCGGCCATGTTTGTGCTAAGGGCGATAGTCATATATCGGCCATTGCCCACTTAGGCTTCTTGCCACACACTTGGGTGGTATTTCTTCAAGTACTTGCCATTGAGAGCTCGAGGTAACAGTGCCCTTTGTACGGATTCCACCAAATAAGAGTTTCCGGGAACTATTCTTGCAATTCTAAAAGGACCTTCCCAACTTGGAGACCACTTCCCGAATTTTCTGTCTCTTGAACCAATCGGGAGAATTACTTTCCAGACGAGATCGCCAAGTTGAAAATTCTTCAACTTAACTTTCTTATTGTAAGCCCTTGCTACCCTCAACTTGTCCTTCTCTATGGCCTTCAAAGCAGCCAAACGTTTATCGACAACCTCATCAATATTGTCCATCATTAAGTTATAAAAGTCTACTACCGATAAATCATTTTGTTTGGCTATTCTCAAATCATTCAAATTTACTTCCACCGGTAAAACAGCCTCTTGACCATATACTAGCTCATATGGAGTCACCTTTGTAGCACCATGCCTTGAAATTCTATGTGCCCACAAAGCTTCAGGCAACAACGCATGCCATCTCCTCGGATTATCCTCAATCTTCTTCTTGATGAGCTTGATTAAAATTTTATTGCTAGACTCGGCTTGTCCATTAGCTTGGGCATAATACGGAGAGGAATTGAGCAACTTTATATTATAAGATTCGGCAAACTCTCTGACTTGGTGTGACATAAAAGATGAACCTTGATTTGTAGTTAACGTTTGAGGAATACTGAATCTATGAATAATGTGCTCAGTTATGAAACGAATTACCTCCGTATGTGTCATGTTCTTGAGAGGTACTGCTTCAGACCATTTAGTGAAATAATCAGTTGCCACTAATACGAACCGATGCCCTTTTGAGGAAGATGGATGAATTTGTCCAATGAAGTCTAAACCCCAACCTCTGAAAGGTCACGGCTTGATAATAGGATGTAACATAGCAGCAGGAGCCAATTGAATATCACCAAATTTTTGACAAGCTTCACACCCCTTATAATACCTGAAGCAATCATTAATCATAGTCGGCCAATAAAAACCCAGCACGTCGCAATAACCATTTCATCTTGGGAGCCGACTGATGAGTGCCACAAATGCCTTCATGTACCTCTCCCATAGCAACTCTTGCCTGGTCCTCGTCCAGGCACTTTAGAAGAACATCATCGACTGTTCGGCGATAAAGACCGTCATCTCTCACTGTATACTTGAAAGCCATACGCCGAACAGACCTGTCCACCCTTTCACTCGGGTTGCACAAGTAATCAACAATGGGCTTCCTCCAGTCGGTATTGTCACCTGCACTAGATTTTCTGTTAAGGGCCGAATCAGTGGATTCTGGTTCGGCCTCTCCTATATTGGCAAGACAAGACATCGGTCTTTGAGAAATATGAAGCATGCCATGATCAACATGATAGCCGGATGCTTGCTGCGCCAACTCATTTGCTCTCCAATTGTCATGCCTAGATATATGAGTAATGCTAAAACAATCCAATGTAGAAATTATATCTAGACATTTATCAAGATAAACATTAAGTGATTCGTCCAAACACTGAAAGACTTTGGATACTTGCTGCACTACTAGTAACGAATCACCGTAAGCCTCAATATGTGTAACGCCTATAGCAAGTAACATCTCTAGGCCGAATAACAATGCTTCATATTCGGCTTGATTGTTTGTGCAAAAATATTCTAGGCGGCACGAGGCTTCAAAAATAGCACCATGAGAAGATATATAAACAATACCAACACCTTGGCCATTGCTACAAACTGAACCATCAGAGTATAATCTCCATGGTACTACTGAAACAAGGTTCATATCAATATCATGCTTGTCATTAATTCGATATTCAACAATGAAATTAGCAACAATTTGGCCTTTCATGGATTTTAGAGATTCATACGCCAAATCATATTCAATCAAAGCATAAGCCCACTTGCCAATTCTACCACTAAGAATTGGCCTATGCAACATGTATTTAATGACATCGGTCTGACAAGCTACTACGCAAGCACTCGGCACTAAATAATGTCTCAATTTTGTGCAAGCATAATATAAGCATAGACATAATTTTTCAATAAATGTATACCTTGTCTCGGCGTCCAATAAGCGCCTGCTCAAATATGTAATAGCATGCTCTTTTCTTTCGGTTTCTTGAGTCAAAATAGCACCAACAACTCCTTCCTCTGCTGCAATGTAAAGTCTGAAGGGTTCCCTATGCTTGGGTGCTTTCATCACCGGAGGAGTGCACAAATAATTCTTGATCATATCAAATGCTTCTTGCTGTTTTGCCCCCCAAGTGAAATCAACATCATTCTTTAACCGAAGGATAGGAGTAAACGCATCAACCTTCCCTGACAGATTAGCTATGAACCTCCTCAAGTAATTGACCTTGCCAAGGAACTTTTGCATATCTCTCTTGCATGTTGGAGCTTCTACTTTCTGTATGGCCTCTATCTTTTTGGGATCAATCTCTATGCCATCTTCATGGATAATGAAGCCCAAAAACTTACCAGCTGACACACCGAATGCACACTTCAAAGGATTCATATTTAGTCCATAGTTTTTCATTCTTTCAAAAGCTAAACGCAAATCGGCCAAGTGAGATTCAAAAGCATCCGGTTTGACAACAATATCATCAATATAGACTTCAAGTATGACACCGAGTAAATCATGAAAAATCAAATTCATAGCCCTTTGATATGTGGCGCCAGCATTTTTTAATCCGAATGTCATCATTGTCCACTCGAATAAACCAAGAAAACCAGGGCAACAAAAAGCTGTCTTAGACATGTCCTCTTCGGCCATAAAAATTTGATTGTATCCGGCATTACCATCTAGAAAGCTAATAACTTTATGTCCAGAAGCATCATTAATAAGCATATCGGCTATTGGCATGGGATACTCATCTTTGGGTGTAGCCCTATTCAGATCTCTGAAGTCAATGCACACCCTCAACTTGCCGGATCCTTTCTTTTCCACTGGGACAATGTTAGAAATCCACTCGGCATACCTGCAAGGTCTAATAAAATTAGCTTTAAGCAAACGACCGATCTCTTCCTTGATCCGGTCATATGTTTTTGGATTAAACTTTTTGGCCGATTGTTTATATGGTCTAAAACCAGCCTTTATAGGTAACTGATGCTCCACTAGCTCTCGGCTTAAACCTGGCATCTCATGATATTCCCACGCAAAGCAACAGACATATTCTTTCAACAACTCGATCAACTTAGCTTTATGACCGGCTCTTAAATTTGCATTTACAAATGTCGGCCTAGGAGTTGAACCATCTCCTATATCTATCTCTTCTAATGGATTGGCCGATGTAAAACCTTGTCCTAATTTATCCATATCATCTAACTCTTCTATGGACTCATACATATCGTTCTCATTGGACCGATATTCTACAAATCGTTTTTGTAACCACTCTAAGTTAGGATCCATTTAAACATATCATACCTTGGAGCCGATTGCATTCAGTCAGCTTTAGAGAGACGGGCACGAAACAATTCTTGGTTGCCATGAGAAAATCGAATTCTGACAAGTCACGTCCCGTCAAGCAAGTAGCATTTGGGTGTTACCAATCCACCGATGCCTCGGCCAAAGCAACACAGGTCGAGTTATCCGCATGAATGACTTCCACTTCATCATCAACCCACTGGATCAAAAAACCGGTGCATAGTGGATGGCACGCACTGGTTTGCATGAACCCAATCACGGCCTAGTATGACATTGTAGTTTCCTTGCACCTCAGCAACAAAGAATGCGGTAGCCAAAGTTTTACTTCCCACCGTGAGCTCCACATACATCACACCTCTGGCTTCAGTTTTCTCTTTGCCTTCAAATCCATTGAGCACCATGTTGGTCTTTATCAACTCTTCATCACGCAGCCCAATTTTTTGAATACCGAATACGGCATAAGATTCACCACAGCACCACCATCAACAAGCATCCGAGTGAGCGGTGATCCATTGATATGACCTCGGAGATACAACGGTTTCAGATGCGTTACTGGGTCTTTTGGCTTCTCGAATATTGCATTTTTAGGGCCAAAATCCAGCTGAGCCACCTCTCCTTCCTCATTGACAGCACGAAACTCAACAGGTAAGTAATATACCATATTGATATCCATACCTTCATGAACCGGCGTAGACTCATAGTCCAACATATCATCCTCTTCTTCAAGTGCATCCACCGATTCTGAAATTTGTCCAAGTGAAGAAGAAGTAAGAAGTGTCGCAGACGATGTAATAGCTGTCGCATCGTCCTCCTTTGGTGGCGCAGGTGCTGCTGTGATAGGTGTAGAGGCAACTGCATCTTGTATTTGCTTATGCCTCCACACTTGTTTTGTAGGCACCATGGGTCGAGTGTCATTGAACAACTTATCCCTTTGCTTCTCGGCTTCTTGTTCTGTCATCTCTTGACTCCTTAACCTCTGTAATTTCCTCTTTTGTGTTTTTGTCAGCCCTAGAGGACACCACTTTGGCTGAGTGTATTTAGGATCTCTCATCTTTACTTGGCTGGTGTTTCCTTCAAGGTCATTAGCCGAGTGCTTTGATGCGATAGCAAGTATCAGCTCAGTCGGATTGCTATGCATAATCAGCTGTTGTATGGTGAATGTTTCGGTGCCCAAGATGAGTGAGTCGGCATCGATTTTTTCCTTGTCTTTGCTTGACTCGACCGTTACAGCACTTGGCGACTTAACACGCCATTCTTGCTTGCCGACCCTTTTTTGGTTATCTTGCACTGGCCGATTGACACTATTGTTCAAACGGCCTCGTGTGGGATAAGAAAGTCTCTCATGAACGGGCCTCCTTTGTTCTGCCCAACCCGAATGAAAAGCATAAGGGGCCATTTAGGGCTGCCACCATCCTCCATTGAAGTCTCCCATGTAATATGGTACATAGGGGAGAGGCGGTACCCATGGTCCCGGCGCCCACGACCCATATGGCCTTGCATGATGCTGAAATTCTTCCCGAGGAGGTGACCTTGAGCGCTTCAAATTTGGTGACCGGTTAGAGCTAGAACCGGCTGCATGATTGGCATACTTGGACAGCAACATATCAAAAGTTGGCTTGATTTTCTTGCGCTGCACTTTAGCTTCATTCGTCTTCCACTTGCCAACTTCTGGACTTTTGGGCTTGACAAATCTAACACGAGTATTTTCTTGCGCTTGCGGTTGCCCCCCGAGTGTAGGATTTTTGATGGTGATTTTGATTGTCTCCTTGCCACAGGGTTGCTTGTCAAGCACAACCTGTCTCCCCAAGACCTTGTCGCCCTCCTTGTCTTTCCTGGGCTCACCAACAATGACATTAGCTTTATTAGCAGATTCGGCAACCTCCGGCCGAATGAGTAGCTTCTTTCCCTCCAGATCCATGGTATTCATTGGAAAAGGCTGTTTATCAACTTGCATCTCAAAAAATTTCAATCGTCCGTCATTAATGGCCGATTGTATCTGCCGTCGAAAAACATTGCAATCGTTAGTAGCATGAGAAAAAGAATTATGATATTTGCAATAAGCGCGCCGTTTCAGCTCCTCAAACGGCGGTAAAGTATGAGATATTCTAATAATCTTAGCCTGTAGCAAAGCATCAAATATTTTATCACACTTAGCAATGTTAAAAGTAAACTTCATCTCTTCATCACGATTCTTATGAATCGGTTTCAGATCATTGCAAGTAAAGGGTTTGGCCTTAGATGGCCAAACAAATTCAGTAGAAAAAACATCACCCTCATCGTCCGAGTGATCACTATCATATTCCACCATATTCATCTTTGGACGATCGGCTTTGTATCTATGCACTTCTCTGAGGTCTTTGCTCCGACTTTCCTGAGCCAAAGCCCTTTGTAAGACTTGGTTGATATTTAAGAACTCGTAGCCTTCTAGCTTTTCTCTAATGGGAGTTCTCAAACCACTCAGCACTAGGTCTGCCAAGTCCCTCTCGATTATCACCAAACTAAAACACCGGTTTTTTGTTTCTCTGAATCTCTTGACGTAATCGGAGACCGATTCATCGTGCTTCTGTTTAACCGATGTTAGATGTGACAGCTTGAGCTCATTGTCGCCGCTATAAAAGTGATCATGAAACTTCTGCTCTAGCTGCGACCAAACCCGAATGGAACTATGGGGTGAAGAAGAAAACCATGAAAATGCGGTACCAGTTAATGATAAAGGAAATAAACGCACTTTCAATTCATTCAATGAGCCTGCCTCACCCAATTGTGCTAAATATTGACTAACATGCTCCCATGTGGTTTTTGTGCCTTCTCCATTAAACTTAACAAAATCTGGAATTTTATATCCTGGAGGGCACTGGATGGCATCAAAGTACTCGGGGTACGGCTTTTGGTAAATCCGATTCCGAGGTAACTCAACTCCAAAATTCTCTCAAAGCATCTTAGTCATCTCCTCTCTAAGATTAGCTAGACCATCATCCATAGTGGACGATGAAGCTTGTGGCAGTGGCATAGGAGGAGTAGGGTTACTAGCTGTAGGTAAGAATTGTGGCATGTATGTCGACCCATAATTTGATAGTGGTCGAGTGGTTGTAGCTGTAGGTAGGGTTTGGTTCGGCGCTGCCACCGAACCTGGCATGCTCATAATAGGGTTGATGGGTGCAGTCACAATCTGATTTGTTTGGGTAGGATAATAAGCCATCGGCACGGGAGGCGCCGATGCAATAGGTAAAGCCAGATTAGGGTTTTGCACACTAGCAGCTACACCATCATTACCACTAGACGATTGAGATGTATTCTTCTGAGCATTAGTATTTTCTATGAAAGTTTGGTAGACTAGATTGTTACCATCAGCAATACGACTTTCAATCTCAGCCCACTGCTCAGGAGAAAAGGCAGTACTTACAGAGGGTTTAACCTGCTCGGCTTGAAGAGGAGGGAACTTGATTTCTTCAATCGGAGTGATGTTGCCTTGGCGGTCCTTCTTGAACTTTGCAAGGAACTCCTGCAAGTCCTTCTCCTCGCGCGCCTTCTTGTACTCCTCATAAACTTGGCGATGATCGGCTGATATCTCATCAAGACTGGGCTTAATGATGTTATCGGCGTCTACCTCAGATGGCTTGGGAATATCAGACATGGTGGATGATGACGATTGATCTTCGTTCCCCAGTGGAGTCGCCAAAAAGTGTGTTGACACACGAATATGTCACGTGTACCCTCGACGCCAGGGGTGATGCACCGCAGCTCACGTCGAAGGAGACCCGACTGACAGCACGATACGCAAGACAGTCGGCGGGCGCTTTTGCAGACCCGAAACCCCGCGCACCCGGGAGGGACCCCGTCAGGGATTGCGGCGGCTATGGGCTGCCCTAGGTCGATTCGCTCGCCCCTAGAGCCTCGGGATTCGCAACTCTCAAACACGAAGAACAGCGAAGAACGAGAGAGAAAAACAGTGGAGAGATAAAACGTAGATGAAAAAGTAGTATATTGATTTGTTCGATTGTATGTTGTTCAATCGGCCGTCACCCCCAACATATATAAGAGGCGGATGGACTTCCCGTACAAGCAAAGGATTTATCTAGGCTTTCCTTATAAGAAAATTACATCAATTCACGTTCAAAAACCTAGTCAAATTCGGACTGATTTTATCCGAACTTTCCAAAACTGCTCGGTTTAAACTGGCTGTACTTTGAGGGTCCTTTTCATGGTGACAAACAACCTCGGATGGAAACGAGCCCAAAAGCAATCTTGACCGTTTCGACGAGACGAACAACTTTCATGTTGAACGTTTTTCGATTTGAGGCCATCTTCTGGGCCAAAACGGTCACGCAGAACACCTGTTCGCTCGCGCTACCCATCAGACCTATGTCTGGTGGGGCACGCCACATCTCGCCTCGTGACAGGGCTGCACTCCGATAGCTCTAATTTTTGCATACGAACTCGGATTGAGACGATTTTTATATCAAAATCAACCGTTTTGACGAGACGCACAACTTCCGTGTACGACATTTCTCCATCCAAGATCATCTGAATTAGCTTCTAAGCCATCTTCAACTTCTCGTCAGCTTGACTATCACAACCTCCACCCCGGCAGGCCTTCCACCCGGGTAAGCTTTCCGCACTGACAAGGTTTCACCCCGGCAAGGTTTTTACACCGGCAAGGATTCCTCCCTAGCTCGGCAAGGTTTCTACCCCGGCAAGAGTTCCTCCTCGGCAAGGTTTCTACCCCGGCAAGAGTTCACACCGGCAAGCTTCTCCGCCGGCAAGCTTTTCACGCCGGCAAGCTTCTCCACCGGCAAGCTTTCCCCGCCGACAAGCCCTCACATTGGCAAGGTTTTACCCCGGCAAGGTTTCATTCAACCGGCAAAGGCCGAATACTTTCTCACTCAGGGCCGGCCCGCGAAGTGTTGCCTCTAACTTTTGCATACGAACCCGGATTCGTGACCATGCCAAAATCTGGTGTCAACAACATTATAGGAGCAGGTCAATACTCTTTAGCATTCATTATGGTGTTGCATGGAAGGCTCCGCCATGCCAAAATGACCTACTCCCTCCGTTCCGAATTACTTGTCGCGGGTATGGATGTATCTAGATGTATTTTAGTTCTAGATAGATCCATTACTGCGACGAGTAATTTGGAATTGAGAAAGTTAAATATGTGTGGAAAAATGTTTACCTTGTATTAAAAAAACCTTCACCCAGTATTTTTTAGAAAATGTTAAACTTGTATTTGAAAAAATGTTAATCAAGCATTTAATTTTTTTAAAATGTATATAGAAAAAATGTTGAACATGTATTAAAAATGTTAATATTTTATTTGAAAATCTGTTAATAAAGCATTTAAAAATGGTTGAACGTGTATAAAAATGTTGAAAAATGTGTTTAAAATTGTTAAACTTGTATTTGAAAAATGTTAATAAAGAATTTAAAAACTATTTAAAATGTGTATAGAGAAAATGTTGATCATGTGTTCAAAAAATATTAATCTTGTATTTTAAAAATGCTAATCAAGCATTTCAATTTTTTAAATATGTGTATAGAAAGAATATTGACGGTGTATTCATAAATATTAATTTTATTTAAAAAATATTAAATGTGTATTACATAAATGTTCTTGATGTATACAAAAATGTAGAATGACAACCAAAAAACAAATAAAAAATGAAGAACGAAATAGAAACAAAAGAAAACAAAAAATAAAACTGAAGAAACAAGTGCAAAAAGAATAAAAAACTATGAAAACGAAATAAATAAAACGAATGAAAACCAAATAGAAAAACAAGGACGTACAAACAAAAGAATGAAAAACTGAAGAAAACAATGAAAAGGAATGAAACCAAGAAAACCGTGAAAGAACCAAAGGAAAACAACGAAAAGCAAGGAAAAAGAAACAAAAAAAGCAAAATCCAATAAAATCCAAGAAAGAAACAAAGAAAAGAAGAAAAATAATAAAGGTGAAAACCAAGGAAAGAAACAAATAAAACAAAATGAAAAAGCAAAAAAAAATCCAAATCCACGAAGAAAACCATGAAAAAACAAAGGAACAAATGAAAAAACAAAAAACTGAAGAAAAACTGGAGAAACCCAGAAGAGAATGAGAAACGAACGCATCAACAAAAAAAATGAGCGAACATACAGAGCCTAGCGATCGAACTAGCCAACAATTGAAAAAAACAGAACGATGTAAACGAGCCAGCCCGTTTTTGAGCGGGGGACGGGAAAGGTTCAGTGAGACGGAAGGTATATTCGGCCCATTCTATGGCCTTTGGCACACACGGGTGATTTTATGGGTGGAATATCTTATTTGGAGTGCTTTGTGTCAAACTGCCGGCGCTTCGCACAGGCGAGCGACCGAGCAGCGCGATGGGCCGGCCTAGTAACAAAAAAACTGAAGAAAAACTGGAGAAACCAAGAAGAGAATGAGAAACGAACGCATCAACAAAAAAAATGAACGAACATACAGAGCCTAGCGATCGAACTAGCCAACAATTGAAAAAAACAGAACGATGTAAACGAGCCAGCCTGTTTTTGAGCGGGGGACGGGAAAGGTTCAGTGAGACGGAAGGTATATTCGGCCCATTCTATGGCCTTTGGCACACACGGATGATTTTATGGGTGGAATATCTTATTTGGAGCGCTTTGTGTCAAACTGCCGGCGCTTCGCACAGGCGAGCGACCGAGCAGCGCGATGGGCCGGCCTAGTAACAAAAAAACTGAAGAAAAACTGGAGAAACCCAGAAGAGAATGAGAAACGAACGCATCAACAAAAAAAATGAACGAACATACAGAGCCTAGCGATCGAACTAGCCAACAATTGAAAAAAACAGAACGATGTAAACGAGCCAGCCCGTTTTTGAGCGGGGGACGGGAAAGGTTCAGTGAGACGGAAGGTATATTCGGCCCATTCTATGGCCTTTGGCACACACGGGTGATTTTATGGGTGGAATATCTTATTTGGAGTGCTTTGTGTCAAACTGCCGGCGCTTCGCACAGGCGAGCGACCGAGCAGCGCGATGGGCCGGCCTAGTAACAAAAAAACTGAAGAAAAACTGGAGAAACCAAGAAGAGAATGAGAAACGAACGCATCAACAAAAAAAATGAACGAACATACAGAGCCTAGCGATCGAACTAGCCAACAATTGAAAAAAACAGAACGATGTAAACGAGCCAGCCTGTTTTTGAGCGGGGGACGGGAAAGGTTCAGTGAGACGGAAGGTATATTCGGCCCATTCTATGGCCTTTGGCACACACGGGTGATTTTATGGGTGGAATATCTTATTTGGAGCGCTTTGTGTCAAACTGCCGGCGCTTCGCACAGGTGAGCGACCGAGCAGCGCGATGGGCCGGCCTAGTAACAAAAAAACTGAAGAAAAACTGGAGAAACCCAGAAGAGAATGGGAAATGAACACATCAACAAAAAAAAATGAACGAACATACAGAGCCTAGCGATCGAACTAACCAACAATTGAAGAAAACATAACGATGTAAACGAGCCAGCCCGTTTTTGAGCGGGGGACGGGAAAGGTTCAGTGAGACGGAAGGTATATTCGGCCCATTCTAGCTTCGCACAGGCGAGCGACCGAGCAGCGCGATGGGCCGGCCTAGTTTTGAGTAGAAAGTGCAGGTACAACCACAACTTGCCGGCAAATCCTAAATGCCGCCCGCTGGTGGGACTTGAACCCACGACTTCTTCATTCTACGTAAGCTGCAGTAACCAACCGGCCAACAACTTCAGATGTGTTAAACTTCTACCTTCTTGCCCCTTTTCTTCTTTCTATTTTGTTTTTTCCTATTCCCCCTTTTCTGTTCCTTTTCCCTCCTTTGTTGGAATGGTTTTGTTTATTTATTTTCTTTTTCTTTGTTAAATGCGTGAACTTTTAAAATTTGCTGAACTTTTTTTTATCAAAATTCAATGAACCTTTTCAAATTCGTGAACTGTTTTTCCAAATCGATGAACTTTTTTTCAAAACCAATGAACTTCTTCGAAATCGATGAAATCTTCTTTAAAAACGAATGAACTTTTTTTAAAATGATGAACTCTTTTTCAAAATTGATGAAATCTTTTTGAAAATTGATGAACCCTTTTACAAAATTGATGAAATCTTTTTGAAAGCCAATGAATTTTGTTCAAAAAATCGACGAACTCTTTTTCAAAATGGATGAACTCTTTTTGAAAATCAATGAACTTTTCTCAAAATTGTTGAACTCTTTTTTCTTTTTTTCAAAATTGATGGACTATTTTCAAAATCGATAAGCTTTTCTAAAATTCGATGATCTTGTTTTCAAATTTATCTTTTCTTTTTTCAAAATAATATATATTGGTTTTTACTAAAGAACACGCTAATTAGGACGGTTTAATGGTTAGCGCATTAAGCCACGATTGGTGTGGTGCTAGGTTCGAAACCCAGCGGATCCCATATTTCCTATTAGGAATGTTTCTTTGGTTTTTCGCGTTTGCTTTGTTGGCTCGGTTGGTGGGCTGGCCCGATGCGCTTCCCTAGCGCGCGCCGGTAGAGCCAGCCGGCGCCTGAAGCGCTGGTTAGGAGCATCCAACTAGCCAGCCGGTTTTGGGAACCTTTTAGACCAGTTTTTTTCTTTTATCGGTTTTTCTGTTTTCTTTATCTTTTTATTTTTCTCTCTCTTTTTATTTTTTTTCTTTTTTTCGTTCTCAAGGCTATTTTATCTTTTGTACGACTAACTTCATGTTCAAAAAATTGTTCTTAATTTTCAAGAAATCTATTTTCCTTTAAAAATGTTCGAAATTTCAAAAAAAAATGTTCGGTTTTCAAAAATTGTTCATAAATTCAAAAAATGTTCGGGATTTTCGAAGAATGTTCTTATTTTTTAAAACATGTTGCAAATGCTTTTGTTCAAAATTTTCAAAAAATGGTCGGGCATTAAAAAAATTGTTTCCATTTTCAAAAATTGTTCGCAAATTGCAAAACATGTTCACTATTTCATATTTTCCGGAGTTTCAAAAAATGTCCCAGTTTCGTAAATTGTTCACAAGTTTCAAAAAATGTTCGTGTTTTCAAAAAATCTGAAATTTTACAATATTTTCTTGTTTCAAGAAATCTTCATTCTTTTGATAAAAAAGGTCATGTTTTTCAAAAATGTCATCGTTTTTTTAAAATTGTTCAGAAAAATTTGGAAAGTGTTTGCATTTCATAGAACATTCCATTTTTGACTAAAATGTTGCAACTTCAAATTTTCTTCATTCTTTTGAAATACGTTCAGTGTTTCTAAATTTATTCATTTTTTAAAATAAAAATTGAGAATGTGCTCTAATATTTTTTAAACTGTTCCAAATAAAAAAAACTCCCTCAAAAATTTTGTTCTTATTTTCGAAAATGCCACATTTTTTTCAAAATCTGTTTGCAATTCCAAATTTTGTTTGTGTTTTTCAAAGACTATTTTGGAATTTCAAATTTTGTTCACATTTCTTCAAAATCTCTTTCCTGTTTTCTGAAATGTGTTTAAATTTTAAAAAATATGATACTGTATATGTACAGAAAATAACATCCAACAGGAATATGCCGCAGCAGTAAAACTTACGTACTAAATAAGTTCGCCATGCATGCTTGTTCACGTCTGGCCATTTACTCGAGGGGCTGGTAGCGCTCTGGAGCAGAGCGACATCACATGCTCGATTCCTATCGGCGTCTCTTTTGATTTTTTGATTTTTACTTTTTTTTGAGACAATTTTGATTTTTACTGCTGTGAACAACTCGCGGTGCCTCTTAGGACGTGTTTGGTTGCCGTGCGCTACATTACTCACATTGCATACACTTCTTCACCCAACCTAGTTATGCAAATGCAGCCTTAAATGCACCATCTGCATGTTGTTTGGTTACCTGCATGGTCTCTTGCTTGCATGGGCAGAACCACACTGCCTGATGTTTGGTTGCATGCATGTTAGTGGACAAACCCAAAGTATGGTGTTTGGTTGTATGTAACACCTGGTGTGTGGTAATCTCTTTGGCTAGTTGGTGAAGTTACCACCACACTTCGGCAACACACATCATAAGCCCAACAGGGTATAAACAGAGCATGAACTAGCATAATTAAAATATAAGCAAAACCACACTTCATAACAGTTCAACTCATAAACCATAAACATGTTCAAAGCAGACTTGATAAATACCCTGGAAAGAGGTGGCCCGGTCCTACTCCTTGGCGGCGAAGGCTTCGTCATGCTTTCCGCACTTGTTGACGACCTCAATGCTATCCTTGTCGAAGATTATGACCTTGAGGGTGTCGGGAGTGAGGAGCTTGAACGTCACCATGTAGCTCATCTTGATCTGATGAACGGCTGCGTAGGTGGCCCAACCCTGATCCAGGGTCACCCTACCGTTCATCAGCTTGACCGTCACCTTCCAGGAGCAGCCGGTGTTGTTCCTGAGCTTGAACTCCGTCGGCACCGCGACGAAGTGCTTGGTGAAGTCCAGGGGCATGGGGATGCACTCAAGCTTCGATGCAAGGATGACCTTGCAGAAGTGAGTTGGGCCATCCTCCTGATGATAGTGGTCGTAGTTGCAGCGCTTGTTGCTGGGGGCTCCTCCATGCCCTTGTCGTCGCCACCCTCAGGCGTCTTCGGGTCTTCCTCGGCGGTGGGCGACAGCACAATCTCGTCGGGCATTGGGTGAAGGGCCTGCTTGCCCTTGACGGGAGCACCTCTGTGCCCATCTCATTACTCTCCTCGATCTGCACACAATTCATGGAGTCAAGCACAGCACAGAGTTTCATGGCTAATGAAGAGCAGTTCATGGCTAATTGAAGAGCATGTAGTTAAAACAACATGTCTGTCACTCTTCTCCTCCTCTCCATCCCTCCTATATTTACTCATCCTGCCCACCACTACTTACCCACCCCCTCTCTTCTCTCACTATCAACATTCCTCCTCCCCATCGCCATGAGCTCTAGCTCCAGCTCCAACGCCAACCCCTTCCATTGGGGTATTGGCTGGAGGGCCTTCTTTCTCAGGTGGTCGGCTGATGACCGCACCAAGTTCAAGAACACCATGGAGGTGTGCTCGAACTTCGGCTCCATGCCAGACATGCAGAACGAATCAAATGCAGTGCTCATGAAGGCCACTAAAGAAGAGCTGAAGACACTGATTCCTGACCCAGTGAAGGGCGCGATGGCAGTTGACATCATTTGCTGGGCCATGAATCAGGCCGTCTCCGACTATGCTAAATGGAGGAAGAAGTGATGCAAGTACAAGACCTACTGGGCTCCTAATGACCGTCGTGCCGCAGTGTACTGGGAGACGACTATGGAGCCGTCGGCGGTCATTGCTGGGGAGCCTAAGGAGGAGGAAGAAGAAGTGGTGCACATGCCATCGAGGGTGATACGTCTCCAACGTATCTATAATTTTTGATTGTTTCATGCTATTATATTATCAACCTTGGATGTTTTATATGCAATTATATGCTATTTTATATGATTTTTGGGACTAACCTATTAACCTAGAGCCCAGTGCCAGTTTCTGGTTTTTTTCTTGTTTTAGAGTATCGCAGAAAAGGAAAATCAAACGGAGTCCAATTGACCAGAAACTTCACGGAACTTATTTTTGGACCAGAAGAAGCCCATGGAGTATCGAAGATGGACCAGGAGATTCCCGGGCTGCCCACGAGGGTGGGGGGCGCCCCCTGCGCCCCCCTGCCTCGTGGACAGCCCGGAGATCCACCGACGTAGTTCTTCCTCTATATATATCCATATACCCTAAAAACATCGGGGAGCACAATAGACCGGGAGTTCCGCCGCCAGAAGCCTCCGTAGCCACCGAAAACCAATCTAGACCCGTTCCGGCACCTTGCCGGAGAGGGGAACCCTCACCGGTGGCTATCTTCATCATCCCGGTGCTCTCCATGACGAGGAGGGAGTAGTTCTCACTCGGGGCTGAGGGTATGTACCAGTAGCTATGTGTTTGATCTCTCTCTCTCTCGTGTTCTTGAGGTGATACGATCTTGATGTATCGCGAGCTTTGTTATTATAGTTGGATCTTATGATGTTTCTCCCCCTCTACTCTCTTGTAATGGATTGAGTTTTTCCTTTGAAGTTATCTTATGAGATTGAGTCTTTAAGGATTTGAGAACACTTGATGTATGTCTTGCGTGGGATACCCGTGGTGACAATGAGGTATTCTATTGATCCACTTGATGTATGTTTTGGTGATCAACTTGCGGGTTCCGCCCATGAACCTATGCATAGGGGTTGGCACACGTTTTCGTCTTGACTCTTCGGTAGAAACTTTGGGGCACTCTTTGAAGTACTTTGTGTTGGTTTGAATAGATGAATCTGAGATTGTGTGATGCATATCGTATAATCATACCCAAGGATACTTGAGATGACATTGGAGTATCTAGGTGACAATAGGGTTTTGGTTGATTTGTGTCTTAAGGTGTTATTCTAGTACGAACTCTATGATATATTGAACAGAAAGAATAGCTTCATGTTATTTTACTACGGACTCTTGAATAGATCGATCAGAAAGAATAACTTTGAGGTGGTTTCGTACCCTACCATAATCTTTTCGTTTGTTCTCCGCTATTAGTGACTTTGGAGTGACTCTTTGTTGCATGTTGAGGGATAGTTATATGATCCAATTATATTATTATTGTTGAGAGAACTTGCACTAGTGAAAGTATGAACCCTAGGCCTTGTTTCAACACATTGCAATACCGTTTGTGCTCACTTTTATCATTAGTTACCTTGCTGTTTTTATATTTCCAGATTACAAAAACCTTTATCTACCATCCATATTTCACTTGTATCACCATCTCTTCGCCGAACTAGTGCACCTATACAATTTACCATTGTATTGGGTGTGTTGGGGACACAAGAGACTCTTTGTTATTTGGCTGCAGGGTTGTTTGAGAGAGACCATCTTCATTCTACGCCTCCCACGGATTGATAAACCTTAGGTCATCCACTTGAGGGAAATTTGCTACTGTCCTACAAACCTCTGCACTTGGAGGCCCAACAACGTCTACAAGAAGAAGGTTGTGTAGTAGACATCAAGCTCTTTTCTGGCACCGTTGTCGGGGAGGTTAGCGCTTGAAGGTATATCTTTAGATCTTGCAATCGAATCTTTTTGTTTCTTGTTTTAGCACTAGTTTAGTTTATAAAAAAACTACAAAAAATGGAATTGAGTTTGCCTCATATTCTTCATCTTTTTAATATCTTTCGTGAGTATGATGGAAAGGAAAATTGTGTCAAAGTGTTAGAAGAAGAATGCATTAAAATGTTTGACACTAAATCTTTGAATAATGAGCATGATTGCAATGTTATTAGTATGAACTCTTTGAATATTCATAGTACCAATGATGATTGCACTAGTCGTAATGAGAATGTGTCTTATAAGCATGTCGATTTTTGTGGAGTGCATAGAGTTTGCAAGTACACACCAATTAGGAAAGATAGATTTTGCAAGAGGCATAAGTACTTAGAAACTGAATGGTTGCAAGAAAGGCTAGATGTTTGTGCTGAAAATTTAAATTTTCTTAGCCGTACTTGTGAACTTTGCAATGAACGTGGTCATTTAACCATCTGATGCAAATTGTTTCATGATCTAATCGTTTCCAAAAATCCTGATGACCTGATTTCCCTTGCACATCATAATGAACTTAGTTTGCTTATGAGTTATGAAGAAATGAAACGTATAACTAACTATCTTCCAGTATTTGCCCGTGATAAACTTCTTGATTTTGATCTAGAGAAAATTTATATGTATCGTGTGGTGAATTGTATTGAAAATCCTTATATTGCCAATTACATAAAGAAAAGAAAACAAATAGAAGATGAAGAGAATACTAATGAAAGGGAAGAGACTTCCCAATATCCTTCTATTATTTCTTATGATGAATCAGGTAACGAGGAGGAGCCTTCTATTCAACCAATCTCATTAATAAGCAGCTCCAAAAAGAGGGTTGAACCCACGCATAATGTGAAGAAGAAAAAGAAAAGACAAAGAAGCAAAGGTAGAAAGGTATCTCTCCCAAATAATGTTGCTCCTATTACTCATTTTGATGATGATAATTGCTATACTATTGGTGCTATCCATACTATTAATGATGAGAGTGATTATGCTTATGATATGAAAAGGCCCAAGCTTGGGGATGCTATGTTTGTTGAAGATGATGTTTTGAGAATGTATTTTCTGCAATTAATGTTAGTCCCAAGCTTGGGGAAGCTATGTTTAATGAAGATGATATTTGTAGTCTCCCAAGTTTTAATATGCAAATTTATTATGATGATAGCATGCCTCCTACTTATGATGATTATAGTGATGAAAGTGGGTTTGAAGAGTGTCAACTTTAGGAAGAAATGATCCTACTATTTTGGAGGATGTTGAATCTTATTGTGATAATTATGAAAGTAGATTTGGAGAGTTCATGACTTTATTTAGTAATGATTTCACTATCTTGGAAGAGGTTTCAATCGATTATGACGAGAACAAAGTTGCTACCTGTGATGATTATTGTGATGATACATATGCTATAAAAAGTAGTGATGATTATATTTATAAAACTTGTCATGATTATGATTACCCTTTTTCTAAACATTACTCTTTTAATGTGGAAACAATTTATAGTATTCGAGTCTCTTATGATACTTCCACTATTCCGATTGAGAAGAATTTTGCTTATGTAGAGAGTAGTAAATTTTTTATGATTGTAGATCATGAAAAGAATGCTTTAGGAATATATTGTTGAATTCATTCATGATGCTACTGAAAATTATTATGAGCGAGGAATATATACTTGTAGGAATTGCAATAATATCAAGTTTTCTCTCTATATGCTTAAAGTCTTGAAGATTTGCTTGTTTTACCTCCCTATGCAAGTTGATTATTGTTCCCACAAGTCGTTTGCTCACAAAATCCATATGCATAGAAAGAGGGTTAGACTTAAATGTGCTAGTAATATTCTTCATGATGCTTTCTTTATGTTTCAATTCTTATCCTTTATGTGAGCATCATTGAAATCATCATGCCTAGTTAGGGGCGTTAAACGATAGCGCTTGTTGGGAGGCAACCCAACTTTATTTTTGTTCCTTGATTTTTGTTCCTATTTAGTAATAAATTAATCATCTATCCTCTGTTATGATTTTGTTTTTTATGTTTTAATTAGTGTTTATGCCAAGTAGAACTGTTGGGAAGACTTGGGGAAAGTCTTGTTGATCTTGCTGTAAAAAACAGAAACTTTAGTGCTTACGAAAATTGCTGTCATTTTTTATTGGAGTGTGATATTTATTTAATTATTTTTTTTAGATGATTAATAGATAAATTCCTCACGTCCAGCAATTTATTTTAGAATTTTTGGGGTTCCAGAAGTTTGCGTTAGTTACAGATTACTACAGACTATTTTGTTTTTGACAGATTCTGTTTTTCATGTGTTATTTACTTATTTTGATGAATCTATGCCTAGTAAAAGAGTTTATAAACCATAGAGAAGCTGGAGTACAGTAGGTTTGACATCAATATAAATAAACAATGAGTTCATTACAGTACCTTGAAGTGGTGTTTTGTTTTCTTTCGCCAACGGAGCTTACGACTTTTCTATTAAGTTTTGTGTTGTGAAGTTTTTAAGTTTTGGGTAAAGAATTGATGGACTATGGAATAAGGAGTGGCAAAAGCCTAAGATTGGGGATGCCCAAGGCACCCCAAGGAAATATTCAAGGACAATCAAGAGCCTAAGCTTGGGGATGCCTCGGAAGGCATCCCCCTCTTTCGTCTTCGTTCATCGGTAACTTTACTTGGAGCTATATTTTTATTTGCCACATGATATGTGTTTTGCTTGGAGTGTCATTTTATTTTGTTTTGCTTGCTGTTTGAATAAAATACCAAGATCTGAAATTCTTAAATGTTAGAGAGTCTTCACATAGTTGCATGATTATTCGACTACTCATTGATATTCACTTATATCTTTTGAGCTATATAGTTTTTGCTCTAGTGCTTCACTTATATCTTTTAGAGTACGGAGGTGGTTTTATTTTATAGAAATAATTGATCTCTCATGCTTCACTTATATTATTTTGAGAGTCCTTTAGAACAACATGGCAATTTGCTTTTAGGCATAATAAAAAACTTTCATATTAGTGAAGGAAATATGCCCTAGAGGCAATAATAAAGTTATTATTTATTTCCTTATAATCATGATAAATGTTTATTATTCATGCTAGAATTGTATTAACCGGAAACATAATACATGTGTGAATACATAGACAAACAAAGTGTCACTAGTATGCCTCTACTTGACTAGCTCGTTAATCAAAGATGGTTATGTTTCCTAACCATGAACAATGAGTTGTTATTTGATTAACGGGATCACATCATTAAGAGAATGATCTGATTGACATGACCCATTCCATTAGCTTAGCACCCGATCGTTTAGTATGTTGCTATTGCTTTCTTCATGACTTATACATGTTCCTATAACTATGAGATTATGCAACTCCCGTTTGCCGGAGGAACACTTTGGGTGCTACCAAACGTCACAACGTAACTGGGTGATTATAAAGGAGTACTACAGGTGTCTCCAAAGGTACATGTTGGGTTGGCGTATTTCGAGATTAGGTTTTGTCACTCCGATTGTCAGAGAGGTATCTCTGGGCCCTCTCGGTAATGCACATCACATAAGCCTTGCAAGCATTGCAACTAATGAGTTAGTTGCGAGATGATGTATTACAGAACGAGTAAAGAGACTTGCCGGTAACGAGATTGAACTAGGTATTGGATACCGACGATCGAATCTCGAGCAAGTAACATACCGATGACAAAGGGAACAACGTATGTTGTTATGCGGTCTGACCGATAAAGATCTTCGTAGAATATGTAGGAGCCAATATGGGCATCCAGGTCCCGCTATTGGTTATTGACCAGAGACGTGTCTCGGTCATGTCTACATTGTTCTCGAACCCGTAGGGTCCGCACGCTTAAGGTTACGATGACAGTTATATTATAAGTTTATGCATTTTGATGTACCGAAGGTTGTTCGGAGTCCCGGATGTGATCACGGACATGACGAGGAGTCTCGAAATGGCCGAGACGTAAAGATTGATATATTGGAAGCCTATGTTTGGATATCGGAAGTGTTCCGGGTGAAATTGGGATTTTACCGGAGTACCGGGAGGTTACCGGAACCCCCCGGGAGCCATATGGGCCTTAATGGGCTTTAGTGGAAAGGAGAAAGGGGCAGCCCAAGGTGGCTGCGCACCTCCCCCCTCCCCTAGTCCTATTAGGACTAGGAGAGGTGGCCGACCCCCCTCTCCCTCTTTCCCCCTCGGGGAATCCTAGTCCAACTAGGATTGGGGGGGGGGAGTAGGACTCCTCCTGCGCCCTCCTCCTGGCCGGCGCCCCCCTCCCCCTTGGCTCCTTTATATACTGAGGCAGAGGCACCCCAGAAACACACAAGTTGATCCACGTGATCTATTCCTTAGCCATGTGCGGTGCCCCCAGCCACCATAGTCCTCGATAATACTGTAGCGGAGTTTAGGCGAAGCCCTGCTGCTGTAGTGCATCAAGATCGTCACCACGCCGTCGTGCTGACGGAACTCTTCCCCGACACTTTGCTGGATCGGAGTCCGGGGATCGTCATCGAGCTGAACGTGTGCTCGAACTCGGAGGTGCCGTAGTTTCGGTGCTTGATCGGTTGGATCGTGAAGACGTACGACTACTTCCTCTATGTTGTGTCAACGCTTCCGCAGTCGGTCTGCGTGGGTACGTAGACAACACTCTCCCCTCTCGTTGCTATGCATCACCATGATCTTGCATGTGCGTAGGAATTTTTTTGAAATTACTACGAAACCCAACAGTGGTATCAGAGCCTAGGTTATTTATGTTGATGTTATATGCACGAGTAGAACACAAGTGAGTTGTGGGCGATATAAGTCATACTACCTACCAGCATGTCATACTCTGGTTCGGCGGCATTGTTGGACGAGACGACCCGGACCAACATTACGCGTACGCTTACGCGAGACCGGTTCCCCCGACGTGCTTTGCACATAGGTGGCTTGCGGGCGACTGTCTCTCCAACTTTAGTTGAACCAAGTGTGGCTACGCCCGGTCCTTGCGAAGGTTAAAACGGAGTCTATTTGACAAATTATCGTTGTGGTTTTGATGCGTAGGTGAAATTGGTTCTTACCTAAGCCCGTAGCAGCCACGTAAAACTTGCAACAACAAAGTAGAGAACGTCTAACTTGTTTTTGCAGGGCATGTTGTGATGTGATATGGTCAAGGCATGATGCTAAATTTTATTGTATGAGATGATCATGTTTTGTAACCGAGTTATCGGCAACTGGCAGGAGCCATATGGTTGTCGCTTTATTGTATGCAATGCAATCGCGATGTAATGTTTTACTTTATCACTAAGCGGTAGCGATAGTCGTGGAAGCATAAGATTGGCGAGACGACAACGATGCTACGATGGAGATCAAGGTGTCGCGCCGGTGACGATGGTGATCATGACGGTGCTTCGGAGATGGAGATCACAAGTACAAGATGATGATGGCCATATCATATCACTTATATTGATTGCATGTGATGTTTATCTTTTTATGCATCTTATCTTGCTTTGATTGACGGTAGCATTATAAGATGATCTCTCACTAAATTATCAAGAAGTGTTCTCCCTGAGTATGCACCGTTGCCAAAGTTCGTCGTGCCCAGACACCACGTGATGATCGGGTGTGATAAGCTCTACGTCCATCTACAACGGGTGTAAGCCAGTTTTGCACACGCAGAATACTCGGGTTATACTTGACGAGCCTAGCATATACAGATATGGCCTCGGAACACGGAGACCGAAAGGTCGAGCGTGAATCATATAGTAGATATGATCAACATAACGATGTTCACCATTGAAAACTACTCCATCTCACGTGATGATCGGTTATGGTTTAGTTGATTTGGATCACGTAATCACTTAGAAGATTAGAGGGATGTCTATCTAAGTGGGAGTTCTTAAGTAATATGATTAATTGAACTTAAATTTATCATGAACTTAGTCCTGGTAGTATTTTGCAAATTATGTTGTAGATCAATAGCTCGCGTTGTTGTTTCCCTGTGTTTATTTTGATATGTTCCTAGAGAAAATTGTGTTGAAAGATGTTAGTAGCAATGATGTGGATTGGATCCGTGATCTGAGATTTATCCTCATTGCTGCACAGAAGAATTATGTCCTTGATGCACCGCTAGGTGACGGACCTATTGCAGGAGCAGATGCAGACGTTATGAACGTTTGGCTAGCTCAATATGATGACTACTTGATAGTTTAGTGCACCATGCTTAATGGCTTAGAATCGGGACTTCAAAGACGTTTTGAACGTCATGGAGCATATGAGATGTTCCAGGAGTTGAAGTTAATATTTCAAGCAAATACCTGAGTTGAGAGATATGAAGTCTCCAATAAGTTCTATAGCTAAAAGATGGAGGAGAATCGCTCAACTAGTGAGCATGTGCTCAGATTGTCTGAGTACTACAATCGCTTGAATCAAGTGGGAGTTAATCTTCCAGATAAGATAGTGATTGACAGAATTCTCTAGTCACCATCACCAAGTTAGTAGAACTTCGTGATGAACTATGATATGCAAGGGATAACGGAAACGATTCCCAAGCTCTTCGTAATGCGGAAATTGACGAAGGTAGAAATCGAGAAAAACATCAAGTGTTGATGGTAGACAAGACCACTAGTTTCAAGAAAAAGGCAGAGGGAAGAAGGGGAACTTCAAGAAGAACAGCAAGCAAGTTGCTGCTCAAGTGAAGAAGCCCAAGTCTGGTCCTAAGCCTGAGACTAAGTGTTTGTACTGCAAAGGGACTGGTCACTGGAAGCGGAACTGCCCCAAGTGATTGGCAGATAAGAAGGATGGCAAAGTGAACATAAGTATATTTGATATACATGTTATTGATGTGGACTTTACTAGTGTTTATAGCAACCCCTCAGTATTTGATACTAGTTCTGTTGCTAAGATTAGTAACTCGAAACGGGAGTTGCAGAATAAACAGAGACTAGTTAAGGGTGAAGTGACGATGTGTGTTGGAAGTGGTTCCAAGATTGATATGATCATCATCGCACACTCCCTATACTTTCGGGGTTAGTGTTGAACCTGAATAAGTGTTATTTGGTGTTTGCGTTGAGCATGAATATGATTTGATCATGTTTATTGTAATACGGTTATTCATTTAAGTAAGAGAATAAATTGTTGTTCTGTTTACATGAATACAACCTTATATGGTTACACACCCAATGAAAATAGTTCGTTGGATCTCGATCGTAGTGATACACATAATCATAATATTGGAACCAAAAGATGCAAAGTTAATAATGATAGTGCAACTTACTTGTGGCACTGCCGTTTAGGTCATATTGGTGTGAAGCGCATGAAGAAACTCCATGCTGATGGGCTTTTGGAATCACTTGATTATGAATCAGTTGATGCTTACGAACCATGCCTCATGGGCAAGATGACTAAGACTCTGTTCTTCGGAACAATGGAGCGAGCAATAGATTTGTTGGAAGTCATACATACTGATGTATGTGGTCCGTTGAATATTGAGGCTCGCGATAGGTATCATTACTTTCTGATCTTCACAGATGATTTGAGCAGATATGAGTATATCTACTTGATGAAACATAAGTCTGAAACATTTGAAAAGTTCAAAGAATTTCAGAGTGAAGTGGAAAATCATCGTGACAAGAAAATAAAGTTTCTACGATCTGATCGCGGAGACAAATATTTGAGTTACGAGTTTGGTCTTCAATTAAAACAATGTGAAATAGTTTCACTACTCACGCCACCTGGAACACCATAGTGTAATGGTGTGTCCGAACGTCATAACCGTACTTTATTAGATATAGTGCGATCTATGATGTCTCTTACCGATCTACCATTATCGTTTTGGGGTTATGCATTAGAGACAGCTGCATTCACATTAAATAGGGCACCATCTAAGTCCATTGAGACGACACAAATCTGAACTGTGGTTTGGAAAGAAACCAAAGTTGTTGTTTCTTAAAGTTTGGGACTGCGATGCTTATGTGAAAAAGTTTCAACATGATAAGCTCGAACCCAAATCGGAGAAGTAAATCTTCATAGGATATCCAAAGGAAACTATTGGATACACCTTCTATCACAGATCCGAAGGCAAGACTTTTGTTGCTAAATTCGGAAACTTTCTAGAGAAGGAGTTTCTCTCAAAAGAAGTGAGTGGGAGGAAAGTAAAAACTTGATAAGGTAATTGTACCTTCTCCCTTATTGGAAAGTAGTTCATCACAGAAATCTGTTCCTGTGACTACTACACCAATTAGTGAGGAAGCTAATGATGATGATCATGTAACTTCAGATCAAGTTACTACCGAATCTCGCAGGTAAACCAGAGTGAGATCCGCACCAGAGTGGTACGGTAATCCTGTTCTGGAAGTCATGTTACTAGACCATGACGAACTTGCAAACTATGAGGAAGCGATGATGAGCCCAGATTCCGCAAAATGGCTTGAGGCCATGAAATCTGAGATGGGATCCATGTATGAGAACAAAGTATAGACTTTGGTTGACTTGCCCGATGATCGGGAAGCCATAGAAAATAAATGGATCTTCAAGAGGAAGACGGACGCTGATAGTAGTGTTACTATCTACAAAGCTAGAATTGTCGCAAAAGGTTTTTCGACAAGTTCAAGGTATTGACTACGATGAGATTTTCTCACTCGTATCTATGCTTAAGTCTGTCCGAATCATGTTAGCAATTGCCGCATTTTATGAAATCTGGCAAATGGATAAACAAAACTGCATTCCTTAATGGATTGTATATGATACAACCAGAAGGTTTTGTCAATCCCAAAGGTGCTAACAAAATATGCAAGCTCCAGCGATCCATCTATGGACTGGTGCAAGCATCTCGGAGTTGGAATATACGTTTTGATAAGTTGATCAAAGCATATAGTTTTATACAGATTTGCGGTGAAGCCTGTATTTACAAGAAAGTGAGTGGGAGCACTGCAGCATTTCTGATAAGTATATGTGTATGACATATTGTTGATCGGAAATAATGTAGAATTATTCTGTAAAGCATAAAGGAGTGTTTGAAAGGAGTTTTTCAAAGAAAGACTTCGGTAAAGCTGCTTACATATTGAGCATCAAGATCTATAGAGATAGATCAAGACGCTTGATAAGTTTTTTTCAATAAGTACATACCTTGACAAAATTTTGAAGTAGTTCAAAAATGGAGCAGTCAGAGAAAGAGTTCTTGCCTGTATTACAAGGTGTGAAGTTGAGTAAGACTCAAAGCCCGACCACGGCAGAAGATAGAAAGAGAATGAAAGTCATTCCCTATGCCTCAGCCATAGGTTCTATAAAGTATGCCATGCTGTGTACCAGATCTATTGTATACCCTACACTGTTTTAAGCAAGGGAGTACAATAGTGATCTAAGAGTAGATCACTGGACAACGGTCAAAATTATCCTTAGTGGAATAAGGAAATATTTCTCAATTATGGAGGTGAACAAAAAGGTTCGTCGTAAAAGGTTACGTCGATGCAAGTTTTGACACAGATCTGGATGACTCTAAGTCTCGATCTAGATACATATTGAAAGTGGGAGCAATTAGCTAGAGTAGCTCCGTGCAGAGCATTGTTGACATAAATATTTGCAAAATACTTACGGATTTGAATGTGACAGACCCGTTGACTAAAATTATCTCACAAGCAAAACATGATCACACCTTAGTACTCTTTGGGTGTTAATCACATAGCGATGTGAACTAGATTACTGACTCTAGTAAAACCCTTTGGGTGTTGATCACATATCGATGTGAACTATGGGTGTTAATCACATGGTGATGTGAACTATTGCTGTTAAATCACATGGCGATGTGAACTAGATTATTGACTCTAGTGCAAGTGGGAGACTGAAGGAAATATGCCCTAGAGGCAATAATAAAGTTATTATTTATTTCCTTATAATCATGATAAATGTTTATTATTCATGCTAGAATTGTATTAACCGGAAACATAATACATGTGTGAATACATAGACAAACAAAGTGTCACTAGTATGCCTCTACTTGACTAGCTCGTTAATCAAAGATGGTTATGTTTCCTAACCATGAACAATGAGTTGTTATTTGATTAACGGGATCACATCATTAAGAGAATGATCTGATTGACATGACCCATTCCATTAGCTTAGCACCCGATCGTTTAGTATGTTGCTATTGCTTTCTTCATGACTTATACAATGTTCCTATAACTATGAGATTATGCAACTCCCGTTTACCGGAGGAACACTTTGGGTACTACCAAACGTCACAACGTAACTGGGTGATTATAAAGGAGTACTACAGGTGTCTCCAAAGGTACATGTTGAGTTGGCATATTTCGAGATTAGGTTTTGTCACTCCGATTGTCGGAGAGGTATCTCTGGGCCCTCTCGGTAATGCACATCACATAAGCCTTGCAAGCATTGCAACTAATGAGTTAGTTGCGGGATGATGTATTACAGAACGAGTAAAGAGACTTGCCGGTAACGAGATTGAACTAGGTATTGGATTACCGACGATCGAATCTCGGGCAAGTAACATACCGATGACAAAGGGAACAACGTATGTTGTTATGCGGTCTGACCGATAAAGATCTTCGTAGAATATGTAGGAGCCAATATGGGCATCCAAGTCCCGCTATTGGTTATTGACCGGAGACGTGTCTCGGTCATGTCTACATTGTTCTCGAACCCGTAGGGTCCGCACGCTTAAGGTTACGATGACAGTTATATTATGAGTTTATGCATTTTGATGTACCGAAGATTGTTCGGAGTCCCGGATGTGATCACGGACATGACGAGGAGTCTTCGAAATGGTCGAGACATAAATATTGATATATTGGAAGCCTATGTTTGGATATCGGAAGTGTTCCGGGTGAAATCGGGATTTTACCGGAGTACCGGGAGGTTACCGGAACCCCCCGGGAGCCATATGGGCCTTAATGGGCTTTAGTGGAAAGGAGAAAGGGGCAGCCCAAGGTGCGCGCCTCCCCCCTCCCCTAGTCCTATTAGGACTAGGAGAGGTGGCCGGCCCCTCTCCCTCTTTCCCCCTCGGGGAATCCTAGTCCAACTAGGATTGGGGGGGGGAGTAGGACTCCTCCTGCGCCCTCCTCCTGGCCGGCGCCCCCTCCCCCTTGGCTCCTTTATATACTGAGGCAGAGGCACCCCAGAAACACACAAGTTGATCCACGTGATCTATTCCTTAGCCATGTGCGGTGCCCCCAGCCACCATAGTCCTCGATAATACTGTAGCGGAGTTTAGGCGAAGCCCTGCTGCTGTAGTGCATCAAGATCGTCACCACGCCGTAGTGCTGACGGAACTCTTCCCCGACACTTTGCTGGATCGGAGTCCGGGGATCGTCATCGAGCTGAACGTGTGCTCGAACTCGGAGGTGTCGTAGTTTCGGTGCTTGATCGGTTGGATCGTGAAGACGTACGACTACTTCCTCTACGTTGTGTCAACGCTTCCGCAGTCGGTCTGCGTGGGTACGTAGACAACACTCTCCCCTCTTGTTGCTATGCATCACCATGATCTTGCATGTGCGTAGGAATTTTTTTGAAATTACTACGAAACCCAACAATTAGTGTATTGAATACTAAGAGAAGTTTGATACTTGATGATTGTTTTGAGATATGGAGATAGTGATATCAAAGTTTTGCTAGTTGAGTAGTTGTGAATTTGAGGACTTGTGTTGAATTTTGCAAGTACCGTAGCATACACGTATGGTAAACGTTGTGTAACAAATTTGAAACATAATGTGTTATTTGATTGCCTTCCTTATGACTGACGGTCGGGGACGAGCGATGGTCTTTTCCTATCAATCTATCCCCTAGGAGCATGTACGTAATACTTGGTTTTTGATGACTTGTAGATTTTTGCAATAAGTATGTGAGTTCTTTATGACTAATGTTGAGTCCATGGATTATACGCACTTTTCACCTTTCCATCATTGCTAGCCTCTTCGGTACCGTGCATTGCCCTTTCTCATCTTGAGTGTTGGTGTAAACTTCGCCGGTGCATCCAAACCCCATGATATGATACGCTCTGTCACACATAAACCTCCTTATATCTTCCTCAAAACAGCCACCATACCTACCTATTATGGCATTTCCATAGTCATTCCGAGATATATTGCCATGCAATTTTTCATCGTCCCGTTCATCATGATACACATCATCATTGTCATATTCACTTGCATGATCATGTAGTTGACATCGTTTTTGTGGCAAGGCCACCATGCATAATTTTTCATACATGTCACTCTTGATTCATTGCTATCCCGGTATACCGCCGGAGGCATTTATATAGAGTCATACTTTGTTCTAGTATCGAGTTGTAATCATTGAGTTGTAAATAAATAGAAGTGTGATGATCATCATTCATAGAGTACTGTCCCAAAAAAGAGAGAAAGAAAGGCCAAATAAAAAAAGGAAGGCGCCCTCCCAAAAAAAGAAAATAAAAAGGGACAGTGCTACTCTCCTTTTTTTCCACACTTGTGCTTCAAAGTAGCACCATGATTTTCATGATAGAGAGTCTCTTGTTTTGTCACTTTCATATACTAGTGGGAATATTTCATTATAGAACTTGGCTTGTATATTCCAACAATGGGCTTCCTCAAATGCCCTAGGTCTTCGTGAGCTTAGTTTTTTTTGTTGAGCTTTCATGCATTTATAGCTCTAGTGCATCCGTTGCATGGCAATCCCTACTCCTTACATTAACGTCAATCCATGGGCATCTCCATAGCCCGTTGATTAGCCGCGTTGATGTGAGACTTTCTCTTTTTTTGTCTTCTCCACATAACCCCCATCATTATATTCTATTCCACCCATAGTGCTATACCCATGGCTCACACTCATGTATTGCGTGAAGATTGAAAAAGTTTGAGATTACTAAAGTATGAAACAATTGCTTGGCTTGTCATCGTGGTTGTGCATGATGAGAGCATTCTTGTGTGACGAAAATGGAGCATGACTAAACTATATGATTTTGTAGGGATGAACTTTCTTTGGCCATGTTATTTTGAGAAGACATAATTGCTTAGTTAATATGCTTGAAGTATTATTATTTTTACATCAATATTAAACTTTTGTCTTGAATCTTATGGATTTGAATATTCTTTCCACAATAAATAAAATTACATTGATAAATACGTTAGGTAGCATTCCACATCAAAAATTTTGTTTTTATCATTTACCTACTCGAGGACGAGCAGGAATTAAGCTTGGGATGCTGATACGTCTCCAACGTATCTATAATTTTTGATTGTTTCATGCTATTATATTATCAACCTTGGATGTTTTATACGCAAATTTTATATAATTTTTGGGACTAACCTATTAACCTAGAGCCCAGTGCCAGTTTCTGTTTTTTCCTTGTTTTAGAGTATCGCAGAAAAGGAAAATCAAACGAAGTCCAATTGACCTAAAACTTCATAGAACTTATTTTTGTACCAGAAGAAGCCCATTGAGTATCGGAGATGGACCAGGAGAGTCCCGGGCTGCCCACGAGGGTGGGGGGCGCGCCCCCCTGCCTCGTGGACAGCCCGGAGATCCACCGCCGTACTTCTTCCTCTATATATACCCATATACTCTAGAAACTTCAGGGAGCACAATAAATCGGGAGTTCCACCGCCAGAAGCCTCCGTAGCCACCGAAAATCAATCTAGACCCGTTCCGACACCTTGCCGGAGAGGGGAACCCTCACCGGTGGCTATCTTCATCATCCCGGTGCTCTCCATGACGAGGAGGGAGTAGTTCTCCCTCGGGGCTGAGGGTATGTACCAGTAGCTATGTGTTTGATATCTCTCTCTCTCTCTCTCTCTTTCTTTCTCGTGTTCTTGAGGTGACACGATCTTAATGTATCGCGAGTTTTGCTATTATAGTTGGATCTTATGATGTTTCTCCCCCTCTACTCTCTTGTAATGGATTGAGTTTTCCCTTTGAAGTTATCTTATCGGATTGAGTCTTTAAGGATTTGAGAACACTTGATGTATGTCTTGCGTGGGATACCCGTGGTGACAATGGAGTATTCTATTGATTCACTTGATGTATGTTTTGGTGATCAACTTGCGGGTTCCGCCCATGAACCTATGCATAGGGGTTGGCACACGTTTTCGTCTTGACTCTCCGGTAGAAACTTTGGGACATTCTTTGAAGTACTTTGTGTTGGTTTGAATAGATGAATCTGAGATGTATCGTATAATCATACCCACGGATACTTGATGTGACATTGGAATATCTAGGTGACATTAGGATTTTGGTTGATTTGTGTCTTAAGGTGTTATTCTAGTACGAACTCTATGATAGATTGAATGGATAGAATAGCTTCATGTTATTTTACTACGGACTCTTAAATAGATCGATCAGAAAGGATAACTTTGAGGTGGTTTCGTACCCTACCATAATCTCTTCGTTTGTTCTCCGCTATTAGTGACTTTGGAGTGACTCTTTGTTGCATCTTGAGGGATAGTTATATGATCCAATTATATTATTATTGTTGAGAGAACTTGCACTAGTGAAAGTATGAACCCTATGCCTTGTTTCAACACATTGCAATACCGTTTGTGCTCACCTTTATCATTAGTTACTTTACTGTTTTTACATTTTCAGATTACAAAAACCTTTATCTACCATCCATATTGCATTTGTATCACCATCTCTTCGCCGAACTAGTGCACCTATACAATTTACCATTGTATTGGGTGTGTTGGGGACACAAGAGACTCTTTGTTATTTGGTTGCAGGGTTGTTTGAGAAAGTCCATCTTCATCCTACGCCTCCCACGGATTGATAAATTTTAGGTCATCCACTTGAGGGAAATTTGCTACTGTCCTACAAATCTCTGCACTTGGAGGCCCAACAATGTCTACGAGAAAAAGGTTGTATAGTAGACATCAGAGGGCGCCGGAGCCAGGCCGTCGTGCCTGGCAGATCGACCTCGACTCCACTGAGGACGACGACAACGACCCGTCGGCCCGCACGGCGATGAAGAAGAAGATGAAGGCCAGCGGCTCGACCAGCCGCTCCGCACGTTGGTGACGGCCGCCGCGGTCGGCCGGTTTCCGTTGTGTACCCCCAATCCCCCTTCTGCATTCCGATCTTGCATGTATGAACTCGTATGAACTGCTATGAACTAGTATGAACTACCCCTATCCTTATCTACCTCCATTCCCCATTCCCCTCCGTCGTGGATCGAATCTATCGCCGTGGATCGAATCTAGCGTGCGTGCATGTCGAAGAGAGAGAAGTGCTTACCGCCATTGATGGAGTCCGGTGATCTTCTTCCTCTGCTTCGATCCGCCGCCGCCGGTGATGGAGTCCGGTGATCTTCTTTCTCTGCTCCAATCTGCCGCCGCCGATGAGAGTTGGGAGACTGGGGAAGAGTGGGGAGAGGGAACGGTGAGGGGCGATGAGGCTAATAACTGCCGGCGCTTCGAGAAGCAACACGGCTTCTCGAGCGTGGCCGCATGTGTGCAGCCGCCGCCGCCCACATGCACCGCTCGGGCCTGGCCCTGAAAAAACTGCCGATTCGTGCATTTACAATGAGCCAGGCTTGAAGATGCTTTAAGAAGCGTGTGATACAGGCCCAATAATATATGCGGACCATCAAACAGGCTGATCACTTCCCACACGGGATTGATTGAGACTATGCAGGCAACCAAACACGCTTTTAGTGGGGCCGGCGGAGTCGCACGGGTCCTGCGTCGCATTTCATAGGAGCTCGCTCCACTAAAAAAAGAATCGCTCGCTCCACTAAAAAAAAAAAGAATCGCTCGCTCCTGGCACGCTCGTGAGAAGCTGGCCATCGATTCCTGGCAATGGAGTGGAGAATTTCAATGGCGCGGCTCCACCACGTTCTCTCCCGCGCGCTCTCCTCCCAATGCCTCATTCGCCCCTCTCCGCCCCCTTCGTCAGCGCGCCCGACTCTCCCGCTCCACTCTCAGCCTCCTCGTCCCCATGGTCGCAGCCTACCCCCTTTCCTCGCCGCCGCCTCGCGGTACTACGCGTCATCCATATCCAGACGGCGGCGGCGCGGGTCGGCGCCGCCGATGCTGCCGAGGCGGAGGACAGCCGGGAGGAAGGGCCCCATCGAGCTCAACGTGCAGATTGGTATCGAGGAAGCCCTCCCCGACGACCCCCTCGTCCTGGTGATAGCTTCCGCACGCTATTTTCGCTCCTTGGATTTGTTTAATTCATAATAAATTGTCTCTAATTACGAATGGCGACGCAGAGTATTGCAGAAGCACTTCGAAATGACGGTGGGAAGGCAACGAAGTTGTCACTCCACAATCTGGACAATTCGGAGTACACGACCAGAGACCCTTGTATAAGCAGTGTGGATAAGTACGATAGCGTTGATGTCTCCCTACTGCTTTGTGATGACGGTTTCATCAGGAAGCTGAACAAGGAATGGAGGGATGAAGACCACGCGACGGACGTTCTGTCCATGTCGCAGCATATCCCAGGGCTCCATATTCCCATTGTAAGACGTGCTGTTGAACTAGTTTATCTGTTACAGATGTTTCTGTCAGATCTTATTATTTACTTGTTGTTTTCTGTTCAACAGCTGCAACTAGGTGACATAGTAATTTCTGTTGAGACAGCCCGATGGCAAGCAGAAGAGAGAGGCCATACACTTCCTGATGAGATAAGAATTCTATGGTTAACCTCTCTGACTTACTGCTACCATCACATTTGCTTTCCTTATTGGGGTGCCCGCGTGTTTCTGTTTGTAGTTGTGTAGGTCTTGTCTGATTTATCAGTGAGCTCCTATTATAGTTTGAACGGTCACAATAGAAAAATTAGTGCTATGTTTGTGTTTACTTCATCGGTTTTTATTTTGAATTAGTGCTATGTTTGAAAGTTGAAAGTTGCATACCAAGACAAACATTCAAGTTTTGTCTATTGGCTTGACCGCGTGACTATCTTCTGTGTACAAATAATTACTTAGATGCTACTTCTGGTGTATCTTGTGAAGAAATCTCCATGTGTTGTTCAGTGTTGGAATAGGTTGAAGCTTGCGAGCCTATTCTATGCTAACCAACTTATATTCATCAGGTTCATGGATTATTGCATTTATTGGGCTTTGATCATGAACTCAGCGAGGAGGCTGAAGAAGAGATGGAGAAGGAAGAAGAACAAATATTAAATACTCTTGAATGGAAAGGGAAAGGACTCATTAGGAGTGCATACCATTTCTGTACTGATAGGTCGCCCTTGCAGATTATTTTTGTGTGTTTTTTCTTTATGTGGGTTGCCACCTGTTTCTTCTCACTGGCGTACCTCTGAACTTTTAATATGTAGAAGCCAATAGATAAAATGAGTTTACGGGAGGGTCATCAGCCAAAACTGACCCATATAATATGTGATATAGATGGAGATGGTGAGTTGGCGAAGCATCAAGAAGTATACTGTTTATGCTGGATCTTACCAACTTCTAGCAAGTAACTTCTTTGCAAAAATATTAAGGTACTGTTGTTGATTAGGAAGGATGCCTACGTTCAGAATCGATAGAATCTTTGAGAGAGGCAATATCATGGGGAGTAATTGTTATCATGCTTACTGGCAAGGTGGGTTTTACTCTTATATATTCATCATGAATGCAAAGCTATTCGGCCGTCCAATGTGAATGGCCGTGATCTGAGGTTAAGGCTAGTTCCTGCTCTTTCCTTAACAGTATTACTGATTATCAATGGTACGGGTAGCTTTCCCACAACATAGAGTATGTTGAAGTAGTCTTGATGTCTTGATGAAAGCTGAAAGTTATTTCAGTAGGATGTTAGTGCTTCTATGTAGCTTCTTATCTTAGTTGCGGTTTAATTTCAGATGGAATTCATATAATGAGCAATATAATTTAGACTTGTGATGAGTTACAGCTGACTATTTGTGATATTAGTCTTAAGCACACTATGAAGTTTTGTAAGAAATGCAGAAGCAAAGCATGTAAATATTCAACATAAGATGACTACATTTTTAGTATAATTGTATTTTTTCGAAAAGGTAGTATAATTGTATGTTTCTAATATTTTCTTGATTTTCATCCCTTTTAATTAGAACCGTGCTTCCACCAATAGCAACCTTCAAGCTTCTTAATTTAGAAGGTAGAGATGATTTTATATCGGAGAGTTCACCTGGTATATTTCTACAGGTACATCCTCTCCATTTTTACCCGAATAGTTGTAGAAATTGGAAATTGGTTATCAAGGCCACACCACACTGGCTTTGTGCCAGTGTTCTTTTGGCACCCATATCCATCTTTGTCGAACTAGACATGTCTGGACATTCGAGTAAAATTTTATGTGTCCAATTGCTCTACTGAATCAGGCACCCTAATCCATTGTTAGACTGCAACACCCTTGGTTCCTATGAGAATAACCGGCTAACCCTGCTTTATGTCATCTATGCTTTTCTACTGTATGCTTGTGTGTGTGTGTGTGGGGGGGGGGGGGGGGGGGGGGGGGGGGTTCTGCTCATGCCTGTGTGTAATTGCCCTTCTATAAGAGATGCGGCATTGAACAGAATGCCATGAAATGATATGTTTTTTTTGCACGAATTGGACATGATTAAATTTGTTGATGTCCAAACACTTCAAAAAAATTGAACTTTTCAAAGTTTTGGCCAATCCATGCGAGTTGTTTCTTCAGCTGCGTAATATGTAGTACACCACCTTCATTACATATGAATGTAGAACCAAATTTATTTATTTTGCAAGCCTATGCAGGAGGATAGGATAGAAGGAAGTAAGTGCCGAGCCCTCATCATTGTCAGTCTTTATACTTGTTTGAACAATGGTAAGAATGTTTTTTTTCAATCGACATTTTACCCTTATAAAGTTATATTTTGCTATCCTCGATCCAGGGTTCACTTGTATATGGGGAACATGGCCAACTTACTTAGAGCAAACCTAGATGTGGATATATGCAAGGAGGTAGTGATTTACAGTATGTCAGCTGATTACTTTCTGCTAGCAGCTGTACTTTTGTCAGAATTTTAGTGCTGCGCCTGCCCATCTTCCATCGAACTTTTAATACTTTGCCTGCTGTTCTTTTATTAGGAGGATTTGCAGGGCATTTATTTGATTCTCGTCTATTCTTTATAGTGAATGTGGATGTTAGGCATGAAATGTGCTATCCTTGAGCTTGAATCATTTTTGTATCAGTTGTCGACTTATTAAGGTTATGCGTCCCTTTTAGCGATGTATAAGATTGTCAGATATTATATTTAAATTCCTTTTGTTCCATTTGCAGGCATGTTTGTACTCCTTGAAGCATAAAATTCCTCTTGTTGCATACTGTGAGGAACAATGTTTGAACATCCTTCCGTCGACTTGTTGCACACTGTGCACCGTGAAACCAAGGTACAGTATTTAGGTTTTTGCTAGAATAACTTCACTTACCTTCCTTTCTAACCATGTTAAGCAGTTGAGCCAACATTGAGATTATGTCATAGGTAAAAGTGATGCCTTCAGTTGAGGACCTTTTGGAATATTCATCCATTCAGGTTTGTTAATGTAACTATGGCAAGTGCAAAGTGGATATGCCATTGGATGATGAGTTTTTCTATATTTGGATCAGTTTCGTTTAGCGTGAACTTACACGGTTTACTTGCATTTGCAGAAGTTGCTGTTCCTTGGCGATGCGGAGGAAGATTTATCTGTCCTCAGACAACGTTGCTCGGGACTAACGGAAGGGAAAGCATGTGTTGTCAAAGAGCAGCTAAATGCACTTGAGATTGTTCCCCTTAATGCTTCAAAAGGTGGTGGTCTAAGGGTTCTACTTGATCATCTCGGAATAACTGAAGACGTATGAATTTGTTCCCATCAACGAACTGCATTTACTGTTCCTTTTGTACCTTATTTCATCTTCTTCATTTTTGAAAGGAATGCAGTAGGGGAATCCCCTGCAGAGATTTTGTATCTTATTTCATCTTTGTATTGTGCTCGCTTAGAAAGCATCGCCACCACCATAATGTATTTACAGCTAGTATGTCTGCTTATGCAGTCTGATCTTGAAGCTATTGGAGACTACCAGATGGCTAAGCAATAAGTGATCCAACTGACATGATTACTGAAGCATTCTTTAGCAAGAGTGTGCTGATGATAGCTTCAGATATTCTAGGAAATGGAACATATGGAACATATGGAATGCACAAAAGACAATGTATTGTGGTCCAGGAACTACGAAAAGTCGCAAGTTTGTGATACCATCCTTTAGGGCTGGCTACGAAAAGGTTTTGCGCATTTTTTGTACCTCGGGGAAGGGATGTGGGTGTGGAGTGGAAAATTTCATGTCTACTTCAGGTAATGTGGTTTTAAAGTTTAAAATTATGTACTTGTAGTATTTTCATTGGTTTTGACGAGAACCTCCTCTTGTTGAACAGAAAAGAAAACAAGACGAGCCTATCCATGAAGAAAAACACCAACTGAAGGCACATTTTTTAACTTGTGATGACCTAATAGGAATTTTCTTGTGGCCCTTGATTTTGATGAACATGCCATTGGTCAATACTGTTTTTTCACAGTATAATTGCTCCTCAATCAATGGTTCCTCTACCATCTGGCGGATTTTTTGTTGTTGTAAGAAAGTAAGAAGAGAATAGATGGTGTTAGAAGGGAGAGAGAGGATTGGTGGAATAGTTCGTTATATTGCTTGAGCCTCGTGGGCATATATATATAGGAGTACAATCATCTATTTGGAGTACAAGACAAGGCGGAACAAATCCTAGTCTATCTCGTCTTTCCTAATAAACACTAGAAGAACGCCCGTGCGTTGCAACGGGGTCACATTAACTTTAAGAGTTCAATATTAATATACTCATACATACCAAGTGACATTGACGACCTTTTTTACCATCAAATTCTCACACACACTCTCTCTCCCTCCCTCTTCCTCACTCTCTCTCCCCCTCTCCCCTCTCTCTCTAACACACACATATCCATCTTATTGGATACGCGACCATAATCCATCTATTTCACACACACACGCTAGTGCATAACAATATGGATTATGTGTATTATATTTGCCGCCACAACTGAGGAAATTAATTTCATGTAAATGGGTCAGCCACAGCTCCAAGAATACGTGGAGGAGGTGGCACGGGTCGGCATCGACACCGTCCAGCGCACGCCACGAGCCCGCTTCCAAGTGCGTCTGCGTGCCGGCCACCCACGCCGGATCCTTCAAGTGCTGCTTCCACCGCACCAACTCCCAGGGCCAGGGAAGCCGCCCTTCTTCGCCCCCTTCACGGCCGCGGCCAACGCGGTGCCGCGGCACCCGGTCTCGCCGTCCTCGTCCCCCGGCACCATCGCGACCCAGTGACGCAGCCCAAGCATCGGCCTCGAGAATCAAGAACGCTCGACAACGGAGAGGGAAGGGAAGATCATATACATGTCATAAGAAAGGGAGTTTATTTACTGCTCCCTCGATGTATTGTTTCCTTTGTTTGGAGATTGATTACCATCCGTGAGTTAAGGTAAGGTTAATGTGATTGAGCGACTTTTTTGAAAATCAATTATTTGTTTTCTAATTAATGTGATTGAGTGATTTCAGGTAAGGTTAATTAATTTAGATTTGATCTTTAGAGATTGTTCGTGATTGATTCTACATTACCAAATAACTTGCGCCAGTATGGAAAGTTCTGATCTTTTCAGATTTCTTTCATTGTGTGAGAGGGTGATGCGAAAATAACCCGATGAAGTGGGAGGAGGGGACGAAAAAATATACAAAAAAAACCAGCGAAGGTGGGAGGAGGTACCAAAAAAATCATAGGAGGTGGGACGAATGACATAATTAGTAAACAATTTCAGCGACAAAAGGATAAACAAATTGGATTTTTAAAACAAAACCTGCACCTGCACAAGTGGCTCACTCTTCACTTTTTGACAAAAAACTTCCGAATAGCAATCTTGGTGACTGATCTCGACCGGGTTCGATCGGCATGGCGTGTCGTTCCTCCAGGGGTGGGTGCTGAGAGGAAGGATGGCGAACCTCCATTGTCAATCGGCCGGAGCTGCATCGTCATTTGGATCAGAGCATGGACGAAATCGAGATGGTAGAGGTTGAGGAATTTGTAGGACGTGAGGGTTTAGGGTGGGCATCACGAGAACTCACCCATATCTTGGGAGACGGGAGACCCGAGGTGCAGTCGTGTTCGTGCTTCAGGGGCTGCCACGTGCTGCCCTCGCCGCCATCGCCTGTCGATGCCACTTCAGCGCCACGAGCATGGGACTGAGGGACGAAGGGAAGAGAAGGGAAGGAAGCGAGCTAATGACGTACCTATGTTTGGTATGCAATACCCTCCATTAAGAGTAGATATTTTCTTAAAATCGGTTATTTTGTTTTCTAATTAATGTGATTGAGCAATTTAAGGTAAGGTTAATTAATTTAGATTTGATATTTAGAGATTGATCGTGATTGATTCTTTCACATAAAGACATTACTAAAAATAACTTGCACCAGCGTGGAAAGTTATGATCCGTTAAGATTTTTTTCGTTGTGTGAGAGGGTGACGCGAAACTAAACCGGTGGGGTGGAGGAGGGACGAAAAAAAACCAGCGAAATAAAACGGTTGAAAGTGGTGGGACGAAAATAAACCGTACGAGGCTACCAACTGCTCCATTAGAAGTAGAGATAACGACGGGAGTTTGGACGTGTGCGGGACTCGATCGCGGGGTTTTTCTTGGTTTTTCACGGCTGAGGGAGAGGTGGGAGGAAGTACCAAAAAAGACCGAGTGAGGTGGGACGAAAATAAAACCCGGAACGCGACCTACCAACTGAGACATTAGGAGTAGAGATTTTGTTTCCTAATTAATGTGATTGAGCAATTTAAGGTAAGGTTAATTAATTTAGATTTGATATTTAGAGATTGATCGTGATTGATTCTTTCACATAAAGACATTACTAAAAATAACTTGCACCAGCATGGAAAGTTATGATCCGTTAAGATTTTTTTCGTTGTGTGAGAGGGTGACGCGAAACTAAACCGGTGGGGTGGAGGAGGGACGAAAAAAAACCAGCGAAATAAAACGGTTGAAAGTGGTGGGACGAAAATAAACCGTACGAGGCTACCAACTGCTCCATTAGAAGTAGAGATAACGACGGGAGTTTGGACGTGTGCGGGACTCGATCGCGGGGTTTTTCTTGGTTTTTCACGGCTGAGGGGGAGGTGGGAGGAAGTACTAAAAAAGACCGGGTGAGGTGGGACGAAAATAAAACTCGGAACGCGACCTATCAACTGAGACATTAGGAGTAGAAATTATATTCAACAGATGGTATAGCATCATGGGCAAGGTTAACGCAAAGAGCTGTATCTGTTGAGTTGTTCCGACTATGATTGAATCTATAGCATCATGTTGCAACCATTCATTTTTTACAGTTAACTTTACATACAGACGGAAATGAAATCAGACATAAGAGCACTCAGGCTGATCCCAGTAGGAAAATTAGTTTTAATTTCCATGTGAAAGTGTATAAGTAGTGTAGGTTCGTGAGAAGTGGAGGCTTGGCACGCTAGTCATATTCCAGGGTTTTGCTTTGTTAAGAGTTGATATGCATTTGTACATCCTTTTTTTTCTTTTGAACCAGATGCATTTGTACATCTTCCTTGTTCTGGTGTGCAGAGTTGATATCTGAATCGATAACTGGGAGTGGCAAGAGATCATGCTCATGCTGCCGACGATTAGGATGGAAGTGGTACGTCGCGTCAATCGCACCCGATTAGTCGGAATCATGGCAGTTTTATACAACACATTGCATAATAAGATCGGTCTGAACTCAGACAACTCTTTTTGAGGGTCTTTGATTTTTGGAATAAGAACAAGCACCGTATTGTTCACCTCTTCTGGCATGTCTCTGGTTTCAAAAAAAAAAGCATTGCACACGAGTGACCTGAGCAGACCCTGGTGATTTATATAGAACCCAAGTCGTCCGAACTTTATCAGGGTGCATCATGAATAGTGCATGCTCGACTTCGAAGTCGGTTATCGCGGTGAGCAGGGCACTAGACGGGCGACGAGCCGTCTGAGCTTTATTATGGAGGTGCCCTGCTCCTTATAAGGTGCGTGTATTCATCTGGCGCCTAATAACTGATTCACTTGCCACGTGGGTGAATAAAAAACGACGAAATCTGGAGGTGACTGACTTATGCCCACTCTGTGCTTCCGAGCCGGAGGATACGTTCCACACTTTTTGCAGATGTCCTCATGCTGTGTCCTTGTGGCAAGCAATGGCGGCACACTGGAACCTTCCGGCTGTGAACAAGATGGTGCGAACTGGGCCTGAGTGGCTGCTACAGATCCTCGGTGAAATCTCGGAGATGGAGAGGCTGCAACTGCTTATGACGCTGTGGCGCGTATGGCATGTAAGAACCGAGATTGTTCACGATAAACGGCCGCCAGAAGTAGAGTCCTCGAGACGTTTTCTGCTGAGCTATGTCAATTCCTTGGAAGCAGTCCGGCTACACCCCCATGCTGATCATGTTAAAGGCAAAATGGTGATTGGTGGGGAGCATTCTAGAGGCTCGTCATCAACTGTGGTTCAGTCCAAAGAGCCAGGACTCCGGTGGGCGCTGCCGCCGGCGGGATGGATGGCACTGAGCGTTGACGGCTCATTCTGCGTGCACGATGAGACGGCAGGTGCCGGTATGATCTTACGGGATGCTGCAGGAGCGATCATATTCTCTTCTTGCAGAGAGCTGCGGTCATGTACGTCGCCGCTCGAAGCAGAACTTGAAGCATGCAGGGAGGGGATCCAGCTTGCGCTCCAATGGACAACGTTGCCAATTGTAGTAGAGATGAACAGCCTGGAGGCCACACAGCTCGTCCAAGACAAGAGCTTAGACAGATTAGCGAATGCTATGCTGATA
This sequence comes from Triticum urartu, assembly GCF_003073215.2. NCBI lineage: Eukaryota > Viridiplantae > Streptophyta > Magnoliopsida > Poales > Poaceae > Triticum > Triticum urartu. Next base: position 149,684,979 of record NC_053024.1, on the reverse strand, counting down.
GAAGAAATCAAGACTAATCTTTAATCTGGAAGGGAGTTCTTAATCAAGCACATTAGACGTCAGCAAAATAATGTAAGCCACTACATGACTAACTTTGGCAGGAGAGAAAGACGTACAGCCGTTTGGCTTAAATCTGGACCTAGAAATGTACTGAACATTTGTAAGGCAGATGTACCTGCTGCTTGATTAATATATAACTCCTTTTCCACCGAAAAAAAAAGGTTATCAGCGCACATAAGCGCTCATTCATGGTGTCATCTACCTTCCGATCGACTAAAACAGTGATCACATCTGGCGATGTGTCATCTTGAGCTAAGAACAGTCTATTATAGAATTCATTAGCGGCCTTCTCAAGTCCCTCCTGGTCAGTCACAGTAGTCCCATCACTAAGCTTAAAGGACTTGATCCTATTAGTCCTAGCATTTTCTTTGGCCTCTGCCTGGAAAAAATACGTATTGCGATCGCCCTCGGCCAGCCACACAGAGCATGGGATCGTTGTTTGGCTGCCATTTCCTCTCGTGCCCTAAGCTCGGATATTCCATTTATTAGCCATTTCTCTTCTGCCGTAGGTCACGACCAAAGAAACTTGGCTCGAAGGACTTCTAGGCGTTTGCGCAGCTTTGTACCGAGCCAAAGTCCTCCCTGCTCCAAGTTTGTAACCCCATTCAAAGAAGTAGCCATAGCATCTAGACCAGGCCCGGTTGGCGCCCAAGCATTCTCGACTGTATTAGCATAGTTTTGTCATGCATGGTCTAAGCATTTTTTTAAACGGAATGGTCGCTGTCCACCTCCCGTGTCAAACCAATCTGATTTCTTCACCGGCACGACTAAAGCGCAATGGTCAGATTCTGTTGTTTGGACATGTCCCACCAAACGTGTGCTTATTTTATTCACGCGGAAGTTAAGAAAATGCAACACGCATTACATCACTGCGTCATGCACACCCATACCGTATGTCTTAATCCGAAGTACAAACAGAGCTAGGTACCGACCTTTTTTTTTTCTGAAAATGAGGATGACCCGCGGTCATGCATGCAAACATTTTATTAATTACTATTAATCAAGACCTTAGAAAGTAATACTTCTACATCAGTAAGTCTTTTTTTTGCGGGTGAAAAACTTGTATTATTCAACCCATAGAATTACAATCAACAGCAGCCAGCTGGACAGTTTCCTTAAGACCAGAAAATAAATCAGTAAATCCGAAGCCATCATCTCGATAACATCTGTCGCTACTCCTATGAAGGGATGCAGATTGTCTGAGCCGTATACCCTGACCTCACACCAAAGCCCAACATCTAAACTGAAGGGCCCAACCAAGCTGCATTGTCGGGTCTGGGGAGCTAGGTACCGACCTATTGTCCTAATCACCCGGTAGTAGTATAGTTGAGTACCCATCACTCGACATGCATACTCGCCGGCCATATCCTGTTCGTGTATTGTGAGCTCACCAGCTAGTCTGGACAGAAGGCAAGGTGATAGTTCGCATCTGCCACGCAAGACTAGACTTTCTCAACGTCGAGGCAGAAAAGGTTCACGCCAGCGGTGTTGCATGAGAATGAGATGGGAACGTTGAAGCCTTCGACTACCGAGATTTCGCAGTTGTCCAAGGCAGGGTCGCTGCTAAGCGTGAACTCGATCAGCGTCACTGCCAACCGTATGCATAGCTTAACTATTGACAAATATATTGCGATGTCGCATAGGGGACCTCCCCCCCCCCCACCCACACACACACACACACACACCCAAAAAAAGTATGAATTAATAGTATTTAATTCGTTCATATGAAGAACGTTTGAGTAGAAGGAACTATCGTATTCCTACTTAACGTCTTTGATGCTATTAAATGTCGCGATTTATATTGAAATATCGTTAGCTAATGTGACACTAGGAAAAATAAAATAAGAATTATCTTTTCCATAATATAGTAATCGGTGTAAAAATACACACATATATGATCAAGTACACCAGCATATTTCATAAAATAAAGAAGATGTGGTGTTGTGATAGTTAGCACACTATATCTATTTTGTGAAGTTGTATGTTCAAAACCTGGTATTGTGTTTTCCAATATATTTTACAGTTTTCCACTATTTTTATTTGATGTGATTGAAGCTAATTTCTTTCAAAAATTAAAAAACTATTCAAGATTCGGAGAAGTAGATCCAGAAAAAGGATTCATGGAAGGATTTTAAGGGGACTAGTAATCATGCACGCAAATGCACGTATCGAATAATGCAGTACAAATTTCATTGTACATGTAAAAAAACTGCCCATAATCAATTTTCAAGCTAATAATAATGTGTATAGATCACACTAAACTATATTCTATTTGGAATAGTCGTTTCACCCCGGAACTTCAACACAGAAGACATATTTTCATTTATCATCTATGATTGGACACATCACGTTTAATACATAATGCAAAAATATACCCCCTCCGTCCGGTAAAGAGTGTATTTTTTTTGACAAGGGGAATATATTAATATCGCGAAGATATCAATTACACCCAGCCTCTGCACCAACAAGTTGTTCAAAGACAACTAGGATGCACAGCCAAGAAAAAAATAAAAAAAAGAGAGAAAAAGAAAACAAAGACCCCATCGTGGCGATGAAGCACTCGCAACAGCAACACTCTAAACACCACCGAAGAAAACACCTGGATCGCAAAAGAGATTCTTCAAAAACGACGCCTCCAAGAAGGAAACAAAGCACACGCTTTGTCGTCGCCCGATCGAAGATCTTGAGTTTTCACCCTGAAGAAAGTCCGAGTTCCTAAAACAATGTCTTCAGCAAGGCCATTGCCAGGCACAACCAATGAATGCCAGACCTTAGGTTTTCACCTTGGGATTCGCAACTCGGTACTCAAGGAGCACCACCAAAAATGCAATCCACCTTTGTTGCCACCCCCTCATTCCAAGGTCATTGCTACAAGTGTCCAAAACCCAACACACAGGAAAAACCTGTGCCGCCATTCTTCATCACTGCCAAGACATTTCTCTACCATGACAAAACCTCCAATCACAGACACCATGACATTCCCCTCTCTGTCACTGCCATGAAAATCTATATTTAGACATGTCCCATGACATCGTCAAGAAAGCGAAGCTTCGTGCCACTCTCTCATGAGGCATCACTGGCCAACTATCAGGAACGGACGACTGGATCGGTTCCCATCTTGATATCCAGTGGCGTCATGCGCCAATTGGCAGAATCACTAAGAGGAAGACCGAAACTCGTCGATGTCTCGATCGAGGAGGTCCGCATGAAGCAGATTGACGACATGGCGCTCAAAAGACAGTAGGGTCAAACCACCCTTTATTTAGGCCGAGCCCGCAACCCCCACGCTGCCGGCCAGTAGTAGAGGAGAAGACGAACGCCGCTGACTCGATGGTGTTCCGGCATAGAAGGCGCACATGGTCGAACCCGATCTGGGAAGGTTCGATCGATGGGTCCAGATCAAACCATGGCATGCCCGCTCATTGGGTCCTGGATCATCGAACCCGATCTGCGCCACCTGGATCAGAGCCGAACTTGTGAAACACGCTCGCCTAATGCACGCCTTTGTCAGGCCAGATCGGGCATAGATGGGCCCGCATCAGCCGCCGCACGCCATGGGTAGATCATGTCGCCGAGGTCGGCCACGTCCGATCCGGCAGCGCCGCTGCACCTCGTCTTCCACCTCTACAGGCCACCTCCACGCGCGAATTTCACCGTTCACCTCCGCACAGGTGCGCCGCAACTGCGTGCCTCCTCTTCCGTCCGCCTTCGGCGAGCCGGGCGCCGCCTCTGCCATCGGCGGCGGCGACCGGGGGAACTGACCTGAAGGGAAACTAGGCTAGGGTTTTTGGGGCCTCCAGAGTCGCCGTGCGGAGGCAACCCGGGAGGCGAGATGCGATGCAGAGGGCAGAGTATTTGGCTTTAAATTTGTCCACAAAAGAGTGTATTTTTATCTTTCCAATGCACTTTAAAGTAGAAAAAAATGTTTCTCTCTTGTCACACGGTAATCAAGACCAATAACATTCTACACATGGTCTTCTTAATTTCTACATGTGATTAGCTCATTGTGGGTTGGGCAATTAAAGAGAAGAGATATGGTGACTTGCACCTTTCCAATGTATTTTTTACTCCTCTATAATTTGTCCTGAAAAAATTATATGTACACTTTTCATCGGGCGGAGGGAGTATTTGAAGAACAAGAAATTCAAATTTCTATATACAACTTTATCCATACTGAGTAAAATCACTAAGGTCTTCCCTTAATGCCATGCCACCAATAGCTACAAGAAATAGTTATATTGTCTCGCGAAAAGCATGTGAAATAAATGTAGTTGTACTAAGAAAACAAATACCAGCAATCAACTAGATAGGTTTAATTTTTCCATGGAAAACTAAAAATACATTTTTCATTTGCTAGTAGCAACCTGAATCAAAGCTAAGAAGATCGCAGAGATCAAGGCTATGTATGATAGAAAGAGTGTAAACGCTATATATGAAAGGACCTTTTTTTTTGACGGGGTATATCAAAGGACCTCACTGTGAGCCAGAAGGCACCAGATTGTATATCCTCCTTTTTAATACGTATTAGCAACCCAATGCAGCTCCCATATGCTTCTCTATAAAGGGCAGGTAGGAATTTTGAGCCCATCCAATATTTGAAAACAAAGGCACGACATGAGTGAATGGTAATAAAGTTCCAAGCATCCCAGATGGCATGAGAAAAGAAAATACGGTGCTGCCTCACCTGATATTCCAGTTGTGCTGCATCTTCCCATAATGTTATATCCAAAGTGTGTTCCTGAGCCGTAAAATAGTAATCCCCTGTTATCTTGTGTTGCAACAAGGTTCAATGCATGCACAACCCGGAACAAAAACAGAGTGTATAACAGAAAAAGACATGTCCCGACAAAACTCGGCACTATGCAAATCACCAGACCATCTAAAACTGCTAACTTCAATCACAAAATTGTGACGTAGAATCTGCATTTAAATATCTACCGCAGGGTATATTAAAGCAAATGTTGAATAACTACACGAAATTTTGTTATATAATTACTACAAGCACCGCATGCGCAATATACTAGACTAAGCCGGTGAGACAACCGAAGTCAACTTACAATTCAATACATAGAGTGAGTGAATTTCAGAAAACCATCTTATTTGGATGCATCAATCCTAGTCGGTGGGGACTTTAATATAATTCGGAGGAGATGATGCGTCGCACGTTGTTGCGGGAATGTTTGCAATATTTCAATGAGATTTTGATTATATGGAATATGAATTCTTGAAACAATGGTTTCTGAAAGTATATAAGAATTAAATGTAAATAGCATAATAAAATGGAATTTTACATGCATTCATGTTGTAGTGGATTTTTAATATGCATAGTTGCATGTTGAGGTGGGCCTTTTCTTATGCATGTTGAATGATGAGGTGGCATGCTTGCATGTTGAGAGAAATATCTTAGTGGGGGCTAGCTATTTAGATATAGAAGATTCAGAGGAGAGATGAAAAGAACAATGACAATTTTGATGGACGTTGGTCTATGATGTTTAACATGATTATCGAGATCTTAATTTGAGAGAAATTAAGCTCACCGGTAGACAATTTACATGAGCCAGTTCGTTGCCCACTCCGACTTATGAGAAGTTGCATATGGTACTCGCTAGTGTGGAATGGGAACAAAAGTACCCATTGGTGTCGGTTCATGTGATGCAGAGAGCGATCTCAGACCACACACCACTTCTTGTAGACCCAGGAGAGGCTACACACGTTACGAACAAGAATGCTTTCTCTTTCAAACTAGGTTGGTTCGAGAAAGAAAACTTTTTGGAGATCATTGCACGCGAATGGGCAAAGCCTGTTAGTGGAAGAACTAGTATTGAGAGATGACAAAATAAAATCCGACATTTGAGACAGTTTTTGCGAGGTTAGGCCAGAAACGAGAGAGGGATTTACAAACAAGAAAAAGAGCGACTCACTCAATTAATTGAAGCACTAGATTTAAAAGCTGAAAGTAACCTTCTTACGGTTAATGAGCAAAGCTCCAAGTCCGAAGCTGAGCAAGGCTTACAAGCTCTTCTTAAAGAAGAGAAGCTCAAGTGGGCATTCGTGCTAAAGTGCTTAAGGTTGTTCAAGGGGATGACAATACACAATCCTTTCATATAATTGCGAATGGTAAACATAGGAAGAAGAAAATCATACAGCTTGAACAGGACGAGGGGACAATTGTGGGGCATGAGAATCTGAAAGCTTATATCTCTAATTACTATAAACAACTTTTTGGGCATCCGAAAGCAAGCACGGTGGCCCTAGATGAATCTGTTAGTGGAGATATCCCTCAGCTCCAAGTAGAGGAGAATGATATTCTATCTGCACCGTTTACTGAGAAGGAGGTTATCGATGCAATCTCACAAATGAAACCGAATAAAGCACCGGGACCAGATGGGTTTCCAGCTGAATTCTATAAAAAATGTTGGCATATTATTAAGGATGATCTTATGCCTATGTTTCATGATTTCTTTAACGATCATTTAGAGTTGTTTCATCTTAACTTTGGTATGATTACGCTGTTGCCAAATAAAGAAGAGGCAATTCGGATCGAACAGTTCAGTCCCATATGTCTTCTTAACGTGAGTTTCAAAATTTTCACAAAGGTGTGTACCAATAGATTGACATAGATTGCTCATTCAGTGGTACAACTGAGCCAGACAGCGTTCATGCCAGGGCGACACATACTTGAAGGGGTGGTCGTTTTGCATGAAACGCTACATGAAATTCATTCGAAGAAGCTAGATGGGGTTATCTTCAAAGTGGATTTTGAGAAAGCATATGATAAAGTTAAGTGGCCTTTCCTTCAGCAAGCAATGCACATGAAAGGATTTAGTGAGGACTGGCGGAACCAAGCGGGTTCTCAAGTCCAGAAGGGTAGTATCGGAATCAAGGTTAACGATGATATCGGTCATTACTTTCAGACACACAAGGGTTTGAGACAAGGAGATTCCATGTCTCCTCTCTTGTTTAATATAGTGGCCATTCTTATTGGCAGGGCCAAGCAGCATGGTCAAGTGAAGGGGTTAGTTCCTCATCTGGCCGATGGAGGAGTATCCACCTTACAATACGCTGATGACACTATCTTATTCATGAAACATGACATTGCTAAGGCGCGCAATATGAAACTTATATTATGTCTCTTTGAACAATTGTCTCGTTTAAAGATAAACTTTCATAAGAGTGAGTTTTTCTACTTTGGGAAGGCCAAAGACGAGCAAGACACTTATAGACAACTGTTCGGGGTGTGAATTAGGTTCTTTACCATTTAGTTATTGGGATAATTGTATTCATGCCACTAGTTGTGTCCCACTCGGCTGATTTGCCCCTAGTTTTTGAAAATTCTCGGTTTTGCTCAAGTCTGTTTGCTCCTCTTATGTTTTTGCCCTTCCGTCACGTTTCCATCCAGTTAGTGTCGTTTGACCATGTGTTGACCGTCTTTGGACTTTTCTCTGGACCTTTTGCCCTTGCTTTCTCACTCTCTCACCTGACACTTCCAGGTGGGACCCATCACAGAGAAAACCATCCCAACCACTTTTCTTCTCTCCCGTCGGTCAACCCCCAGTTCCCCTCTCCTCCTGTCTCTCAAATCCCCACCCTCGATGTGGACAAGGAGTGCCCGCAGCCATGGCGTCCCCATCGGTGGCCAACAACGCCGCCAACCTCACCTCCCTACCCCGCAGCCACGGCGGAGCCCTGCGTCACGCGACACCGCCAAGGTTGCCGTCCAGCTTGGTGGCCGAGATAGTTTTCTCTGTGATGGGTCCCACTTGGAAGTGTCTAGTGAGAGAGTGAGAAAGCAGGGGCAAAACGGTCCAGAGAAAAGTCCAAAGATGGTCAACACATGGTCAAACGGCACTAACTGGATGGAAACATGATGGAAGGGCAAAAACATAAGAGGATCAAACGGACTTGGGCAAAACCGAGAATTTTCAAAAACTAGGGGCAAATCAGCCGAGTGGGACACAACTAGTGGCATGAATACAATTATCCCTTAGTTATTTGGGCATACTGATTCACCACCGCAAGTTATCCAATAAATAATGGAAGTGTATCGAAGATCGAATTGAAAAAAAGCTTAGCTGTTGGAAGGGCAAGCTTATGTCTTATGGAGGTCGGCTAGTGCTGATTAACTCGATACCGACTAGTATGATGATGTTCCTACTATCGTTTTTCGAAATTCCAAAAGGGGTACGAAAGCCACTTGATTTCTTCAGATCTCGGTTCTTCTGGCAGTCAGATGAGGCCAAGAGAAAATACCGTCTTGCGCGATGGGATATCCTTTGCCGACCAAAAGACCAGGGGGGGTCTCGGTATTGAGAACTTAGAAATTAAAAATAAATGCCTTATGAGAAAATGACTCTACAGGTTAGAGACAGAGTCAGAGGGCATGTGGGCACAGATTTTGCGCAATAAGTATTTATAGTCGAAAACACTCGCCCAGGTTACCATGAGGCCAACTGACTCGCCATTCTGGAAGGGGCTTATGAAAACGAAGGACTTGTTCTTTCATATGGTCAAATTCTTGATTGGCAATGGGATGTCAACAAGATTTTGGAAGGATACATGGTTAGGAGAGACACCCCTGGCCGTATAATATCCCACCCTTTATAACATTATGCAACGTAAGGAGGATTACGTAGGCACAGTTTTCCAAACGATTCCCTTGAATATTCAGTTCGGACGTGCGTTAGTTGGTGAGCGATGGACTGCCTGAATGCACTTGGTTCGGAGATTGATAGATGTTCAACTCTCCGACCAGCCGGATTCGATGCAATGGAAATTAGCTAAAAATGAGGTATTTACAGTGAAATCTTTCTATATGGATTTGATTAATTCTGGCCCAATCTCAAGATCGTTGCATATTTGGAACGTGAAGGTTCCCTTGCGTATTAAAATTTTTATGTGGTTCGTCCACAAGCAAGTAATACTCACCAAGGACAACTTAATCAAGAGGCAATGAGTAAGTGTTCACGTTGTTGTTTTTGTGATCATGATGAAACAATACAACATTTATTCCTTGAACGCCCACTCACCAAATTGCTTTGGAGAACGATTCATATAGCCTTCAACATTAATCCTCCAGTTGACGTTGAGTGATTGTTTGGAACGTGGTTAGCTGGAGTTGAACATACTACTGCAGCTTGTATTCGGATTGGAATATGTGCGCTTCTGTGGGCTATATGGAACTGTAGAAATGATTTGATTTTTAACAGACAACACACTTTAACTTTCTTGCAGGTCATCTTCAGAGCTACCGCATGGATCCGTACGTGGTCCTTACTCACTCCTATGGATTCCAGGAAGCCTTTGGTTACTGGGTGCAACCAGTGAGAGATGATAGCACGGGCTGTATTCAACCAGTTCGGATGGCGGTCGCATAACATGATAGGGGTCTAGGGAGCTTATCCTTCATATTGTCGTACCGGTTGTGATTGTCAGCATGTATTTTTTTATTCATTTGTTTCGCTCCGCTTGCGAGCTGTAATATTTTTATGATTTTGTGCTACTTCGTGTTTTTTTAATAAGATGGATACATGCACCATTATGATGCAGATGCTGGGGGTACGCTTTTATTTCCAAAAAATTCAAGTTCAGACAAAAAATACACAATGCTGTTCACATGCATTAAGCATGATGAAGAGACTATCAGAAATTAGAAGAAAATGTGGAATTAGCCATGAAGTCGCGTGATTCTATTTTGGTTGCAGAGTTCATGCTATCCATGAATGTGCTGTCACTTCTAGTGGACTGATTTTACAATTGTCTCCCAAGTAAATTTCATAATTTAGGTCAACAAAAACTACTCGTAAAATTATTCCACTATAATACGGCATGTTTCGGTCAATGCATCAATCCGTATCTCACTCAACAATGGCCTCGACGACTTTGAGGACCATCTGCCATGTATAGACACCTTTGGCGCAGTTGGTCCAGTACACACAGTATGCCTCTTTGCCGAGAAAAACATTTGCCCTGCTTTATATAGTACTAGTTGACCCGTTGCGTCAAATGGCGCAGAGACTTGCTGAAGACATGTTGTCGATAAAAATAGTTTCATGCTGTAAGAACCTTTAACTAAATCATGATATTTTTTAAACATGTTTACATGTGTTAAACCATACTATATTGAAAATATGTTTAGCATGTTGTGTAATCCGAGCTTGGAAAAAAGTGTATGACATGTATAGACCAGCTAAGGAAGCTTTTTATTAGTTGAAAATATGATTATCACGATGAGAAATCTGATTAAAAAACATATTTGTATACAATGTATAGCCAGTTGACCCACTAAAGGCATGTTGTCGATGAAAATAGTTTCATCTTGCAAGGACATATTCGATACTGGTAATAGAAAGTCCATGTGTTAAATCATGCTATACTGAAAATATGTTTATCACGCTGAGAAATCTGAGTTTGAAAAAAAAATCATATTTCTATAACATGTATAAATCAGTTAAGAAGCATTTTTAAGTTGAAAATATGGTTATCACGCTAAGAAATCTGAGTTTGAAAAAAACATATTTCTATAGACCAGTTAAGCATCTACTCCCTTCATTCCAAATTACTCGTCGTGGTTTTAGTTCAAATTTGAACTAAAACCACAACGAGTAATTTGGAACGGAGGGAGCATTTTCTAGCGGTGTATCCATGTGCACGAAAAAAACATCTCTATGTTGTGCATATGCAGGCATAGGTATTTGAAAGGCACATATGCTACCTAGCCTAGTCTCATGTACAATTATGTGTGTAGCCCATTCGAAGTAGAATATGAAGCGGTAGGGACTGCATCCATCGTGCCTGTCTGTCCCTCATTTTCTCATTTGGACAAGAGAAGCGTGCTCAACTGGTGAGATTTCTCCTTTTCTATTATTTCGGATTCTTTTTTATTGAAGGATAGTACAATGTTGTCTTGGGCTAGCAGCCCTCCAGGTGGCATCGGTTGCCAAGCAGAGGAGAGATCAGTAGGAATCAAAACGCCGAAGATTAACCAAATCACAACAGCGAAATTGCGGTTGTTTTTCATATATACTACTCCCTCCGTCCCAAATTACTTGTCACAAGTATGGATGTATCTAGATGTATTTTAGTTCTAGATACATCCATTTCTGCGACAAATAATTTGGGACGGAGGGAGTACATGGGAGTGGCAGGTCATAGCATTGATGAAGCGGACTAAAATTCAGGAGAACTGATGAGAACATAAATTATGTAAAGTGAGGTCTGGGTTTAAAATGTGCAAATTCTATAAACCTTGAACGGGGTGCATAGTACCTTCCAAAGACTATTAACATCAAGATGTAATAAGGAGAGAGAGAAAAATGATTGTAACTATCTTTTCCTTGTTCAAACATTTGAGAAAACTTAGAGAATCCGCCCTGCTGACTTTTGCTCCAATGTTCTCTTTTCCTTCTTTTACCTGCAAAATGAAGCATGTCGCATATTCTGTTTGGCAGAACAAACTGGCAAAATCAATGTCGTTACCAACAGACTTACATATTGCAAGAGGGATTCTAGAAGTATTTATTGCTAACTAAATTCAGGAAAGACCCAAAAGCATAATAATTTTGCAGCCGGTATAAGACTCGTTTCAGCCCTGATGGTGCATCTCGAAGCCCTGCAATCGAAACCGAAACATCACTTCAAATTGAAATCTCTAAACACCAGTTCATCTAACTAATCGAGCAAGTAGCAGTCCTGCAGTGAAGCGCCTAAACACCAATTCAGCTATCCATATTATACACATCTCCGCTACTACAAAATCTAAAAAAAAGAAACTGGACTTGAACCAAGCAAGGAAAGAAGCAAAGCACTTTGTTTTTATAGATTCTATAAAAAACACTTAAGGATGGTTAGCTAAGCGGAACAACAAAGATAAATATTTTAAAATGATTGAACAAGCTTTCGGTGTCCAACTCTTGTTACCCAAGTGAAGTAAATTTTTACCGTCCAGGTTGGTCGTTAAGTTAATAATAAATCAAGTATAGCTATATGATAACATTATCACCTCTTATTTCAATTGGTGCGTGTACCTCAGGTCAGATGCGTGCCTTTGATTCCTCTCATAGTTTTTGGTCCTGTTGATTAGAATTAGTCGCAGGCATAGTTAATGACTGAACTGTAGTGGCAACGAGTTTGCTTGAATGGCCTGGCCTAGTGGCTAGGCTGACTGGTGGTGTAAGTTTAGGAGTGAATTCACTTCTTTAACAAAATAGGAAAGGTGTAGCTTATAGCATGAGGAATCAATGCAAGAAATTAAACTGCTTTCCAAGGAACCACTATTTAGGACAAAAATAACTGCAACTAAGAATTATTATCTATACATAGGTCCCAAAAAATATGAATCTGGTAACAGAAATACCTTGCAATATCTGTAGTGCATACTTAAAATAACAAATTTCTTCCTTAGTCATGCAAGAATGCACAAAGCTCTTTCGCTTGCTGATGAGCAACCTTACTAACGGTCCTACAAATCAAAAGAAAATATTGATTTAAGGAGGAGAAAAAAACAGCAAAAACATTTAGATATTGACATAGGCATAGCTTGCAATGATTACGAAATGAGATACAAATGGGAGCGGCCAATTATTTGTTCTTACACTGAGCAGACCGCCTCAACACATCGTCAAGACTACCTTACACCAAGTTAACATGGAGATAAATGCTTATTGGCAGAAAGTGAAATGTCCTACGAGGAATAGAAACAGCAGGTTGATTATGTAAGAAAAGGCCAACATGTCTGTTTAAAAATAGACCAGAGAGTAGACAGATCGCCCATATGCACTCACCATGCCGTTAGGAATGCAGAAACGATCTTGCAGACACTCCACAACACCAAAGGCCCAACAGGCACCACAATGACCCTGCAATTGTTAACCAATGCATACTAACTTGAGCATTTGATTCAACTTTATAGTGTTTTGGTATGCTCGAGTTACCTTTAAGTTGTATGAAACAAGGTCACATAAGGTGAACCCATCATGTGCTATTATAAAGTTCACACCATGATGAGGCTTCCGCTGGTTTACCTGCCAATCACATCAAAACTTGATTTTACACGTCGTCCTATTTTGAACTATGTAATTGTCACACCCTAGTTAGTTCAAGCATTAGAGTGTGCATCATGTTTAAATTCCTTTTAAATTTGAAATAGGGATGACAGAACCCCCAGCACCCCCCTGAACAACTAGGGTTTACTAAAAACTTTACCAATGAACCTGAAATGCCCTTCTAAAAAGCCCACCCTTTTTGTTTTGGGTTAAAACCTTTGACAAAACTGGTGCACATTTTTCTAGGACATCAAAGGTCATTGGATTAATCCTTATGGTATTTGCATTTGGGAATTTAAATGCTATAAAATATTTTAAATGCTCAAATAATCATAAATTAAAATGTTTGTTGTTGGATATATCCTAAGCAGTGGCCATGATTAATTTTATGATTTATGGTAATGCCCTGGTATTTTTAATAAAGCCCTGAAGTTACAGAAATAATAAATAAATAAGAAAAACAGAAAAAAAGGAGAGAGAAACTTACCAGGCGCAGCCCACCAGCCCACCTAGCTCGGCCCAGTCGACTGGCTCTTGCCAGTCGTCCTCCTCCTCTCGCCAGGAGGACGACGAGCGCGTGGCCGGCGCCCGCGGCCACACGCCGGCCACCTCCTGCTTCCGCCGACGCCCTGGAGGCGTCTACGAGTGCCACGCCGACCCCCACGTCTCCCCCTCTTTCTTCCCACTCTCCCCGTGGCCTCTCCCCCTCTCTGGCTCTCTCCCCATCTTCCTGCTGACGCAGCCGTCGTCGTCTTGCCGCCGTAGTCGCAGCCACCGTCGTCCCCGTGTCACCCCACCGTGCCCACGAGCTCCGCAACATCTCCCTCGACCTCCTCGACGAGCCACGAGGCCTCGGACGCGCTGCAACGCCGCCACCGCTGCTGTTCCCCTCGTCGGTCATCAGAGATCGTCTTCGATGTTTTGCCGCCTCCCAAGCTTCCCCGAGCCCGCTTCGACGCCCGCTGCACTCACCGTGAGCTTCTCTCTCTCCTCCCCTAGCCACGTCGCTCGAGCTGCCCTCTAATCCCGTTGGCCATCACGGCGAGAGCTCGGCTCCGCCGGCCATGTCGCCGCCATGGCCACAGGCGCGTAAGCTCGATTCCGAGCGCGTCACCACACTCACCACGTTCCTAGGAGCCTAACGCACCACTCCCCGCGCCTCGCCGTGCCCCGTAGCTTCAGGTTCATCCTCGCCCGAACTCCGGCGACCGCCAAGGTCGTCGCCGGCGTCGTTCCCGGCCTCCCCAAGCTCCACTTTCTCCACCAAACGACGCGGCTCGCTCCCCGCGTCACGTAGCTGCTCTCCGCCATTGATTTGGTCGCCGGAGACGCAAACCCGAGCCCCTCCGCCGCGTCTGTCGTCGCCGGCGTCAAGCCGCCGGCGAGTTGACCCTGTTTGACCCCCATGTGGGCCCAGGTAGACCCCCCTGAGTCTATGACAGGTGGGGCCGGTCTGCTAATCAGTTTAAGATTAGTTTTAACTAATTTTAATTAGTTTAGTCACTGACATGTGGGCCCAGGCCCCACTGACAGTCAATTAGCACTAACATAATTCTGTTAATTAGTTGTGACACTGACAGATAGGGCCCACCAGTCAGGTTTGACCTGGCCGACCCAGTTGACCCGCTGACGTCACACCTATGTCATGCTGACGCATTAATTCAACTACTGGATTTATTCTTTAATAGGAAATTCCAGAAAATAGCCAAATGCAAAGATTTATATATGAAAAATGATCAGAAAAATTCAATTTATCCATCTGTAATGGTTTCATGCATGACAAAATAAGTTAACCTTGCTGTTTAAGCAGAATAAGGTAATGCACTAATAAGGCCATGTTTAATGAGCTAACATTCAAATGAGTTCATCCCCTTCTGTTTTAGCTTGCATTAGGCCAAGACACTTTCATCTTGCCATGTCATAGCATGCATCATATTGTTGCATATTGCCATGTGTTGATTATGTTCGGTGTGTCTTTCGTGGTAGGTTCTGCCTCCGAGGATAACCCCGAGTATCCGTCTGAAGGGCAGTACCCTACTACCTCTACAACAGGCAAGCAACCCATTGATCATTCCGATACAAACCCATGTTCTCGCTTCTGCTCTTATTTACTGCATTAAGACAATGCGATTCAAACTGCTGTGTGCTACGGTAGTTGAACCCTTATCCTCTGCATGACCTGTCATTGCCACAGTAACTAGATGAAACCCACTAGCATGTGTAGGAGTTGATTGAGCCATGTATGTGATTCCTACCTTGCTATGCCTGCTATGCTTAGAGTTGTGTCAGGTCTAGTTCATCTGGGTGATGGGCTAGAGTGAAATGTTTATGTCGGTAATGTGAGGGATGTGTTGAACATGTTTTGGTAAAGGTATCGATTAAACATGGTGGGTTGTTTCACTGAGACCGTCCATAAGAACTGAGATCTGTATGTGTTATTTAAGATGCAGTTACTACCGTACATTGGGCCCGAAACCAATGGACCCTCTCGGCTTCTTAATCTCCCTAGTACTCTGTCCAGGAGTTGCAAATAGTTTCTGGTGTTTGTAGGTTATGTGTTGGCGGCCGTGCGTAGCGTTGACCCTAGGGGTGGGCTATGTTGCGGTAGATACACCGTGGCCGGGTATGCCGGGCGCCCGTTTGGCGTCTCGGGACCCTGTTCACATCGTTCGGGGCCATATGTGGAAACCTCGGCCGGACTCCCTGCGGATGGAACCTGGATAGGCGATAAACCTGGACTAGAGACTTAAGTGTTTAGGTAGGCCGTGGCCGACACCCTCGCTGGGCTTCCGCTTGAAGGCTGCCGAGTACATGTCGTGTAAACGGCGGTAAGTGGTGAAAGCGTGTATGAAGAAGTATACCCCTGCAGGGTTAACATCATCTATTCGACTAGTCGCGTCCGCGGTAAAGGACTACTTGGTTGCCTATACAGTTCATAGACAAGTTAATGAATACTACTAAAAGACTCAAGATAAGTGTGAGTACCGAGGATGGCCCTCTCGTAGGATGACGAGAGAGGATCCCCGGTGGAGTATTGTGTTGGTGAGTAGTGGACTCGTGTGCGAAAACTATTTTACTAGTGGAGTTCCATAGGATAGCTTAGCCAAGAGTCAAAGCTGGCTTGCTACAATAACCCCACCACCTTCTTGAGAATGAGCATGTATAGTAGGTTCTGTTGTAAGACTTGCTGAGTACCTTTGTACTCATGTTTGCTTAATTACTATTTTCAGACGACAACACCGCCCCCTCCGATGGGTTCTACGTAGACCTTGACGTCGACGAGTGACTAGCCACCCAGGTGGTGATCCTGGCCATGGAGGGCCCTATGTAGATAGACAGGCTTCGAGAAGCCTTCTTTCTTTCTAGTGTCTGTACTCAGACTAGTTGCTTCCGCTTGTGCTTGAATGATTGTATGACTTGAGTGTCGGGTCATGTGACCCCTATCTGTATGAACATGTTATGTATGGCTCTCTGGAGCCTTTAAATAAAGTACTTGAGTTGTAGAGTTTTGTTGTGATGCCATGTTGTATGTACTCATATCGGGCATATTGTGTGTATGATTGAAATGCTTGGTATGAGTGGGATCCGACAATCTAGTTGTTTATCCTTGGCAGCCTTTCTTATGGGGAAATGTAGTCTAGTGTTCCTCGAGCCATAGTAGTCCGCTACAGCCCGGTTCACCGGAGTCCTGGTAGCCCAGCACTACTGCTCAGGACACTTGACTGGCCGGCATGTGTTTCACGTCGTTCCTATGTCTGTCCCTTCGGGGAAATGTCACGCGGTGACATCCGGAGTCCTGCCTAGCCTGCTACAGCCCGGGTTCCCCGGAGTCCTGTTAGCCCAGTGCTACAGCCCGGAATCACTCGCTGATGACCGACATGCTCGATGTGATTCATGTATGCCTGTCTCCATAGGTCTGTGCCGCTTTGGGTTCACGACTAGCCATGTCGGCCCGGGTTCTCTGTCATATGGATGCTAGCGACACTATCATGTACGTGAGCCAAAAGGTGCAAACGGCCCCGGGCCATGGTAAGGCGACACCCATGGGATACCGTGTGTGAGGCCGCAAAGTGATATGAGGTGTTACCGGCTAGATTGATGTGACTTGGAATCGGGGTCCTGATAGTAATCCTAAATCTTCCACATAAAAAGAAGTCTCAAAGCTTATTCACAGAGGCTCCTAGTCCTAGCACCTCCATACATAGAGAACTGGTCTAAATTTCGAAATGACATCTCCAACAATATTCAGAATACAGCCAATACCGTTAAGCATTCGGGTGGATCTTGGAGGAATTAATCAGAATAAGCATTGAAAACAGTGCAATTAGAATTGCATACAAAATAAATTTGGAGGTTGCATATGTTAATAGCATAAGCTGCACCCTGATGACACTATGGAAATAGCAAGCGTATACTTTCAACTTTCAACAACACTGAAGGCTTAAGCTCAGGGATTTCTTTTCTGTAAACAGATAAATGTGTGTTTCCTGTATTTAGCTTAGGAATTTACAAATATTTTAAAAAATACTACAAAACATCAAGAAACAGGGGTCCAAAAGAAAGCATGTTTAGTGATGATATAACTAAGCAAGGAAAATCTTCAACTGATGGATAAAAAGGCAGGCAGGGAAAGAGCGCATCTGAACAAAATACCTGGTAGAGATCAGCAGATCCAGACACACAAGTTGCCAACACCCCCTTCATACCAGGGTAGCCCTGCAAAACCCCTCAAAATGATTAGTGGCATTCAATCATTCATCAGTGCTTGCAGAAATAAAATTGGAAATATAACAAAGAAAGTAATCAGGACAAACTCTTTTGCAGAAGTGCACTCTAAATTCAGATCAAACTGCAAAAAATAGTTACTGAACCTAGCCTTGTTATGGTACCTATTCAAACTAAACTAAGTACAAAATATAGATAGCAAATTTAATGAAAGTAGAACGCACGCGTCTGCTTGAACAACTCTAGCAACCTGTGATATGCCAATCATGATACGACGGCGGCGACATGCGCGCGAGCGATGGGAAGGCAAGGAGGAGAAAAAGGCGAGGTGGTGGAGGAGGAGCCGAGGGCGACGGCGGCGTCCTTGGCCGAGCACACGCACGGAAGGGAGAGGGAGGGGTGCAGCGGCTCGTGGGGGTCAAGGGGAAGGAGATAGGGGGCTAGGGTTCATTTGGTGGCTGGGGTGGGGAGTGGGTCGAGAGCCGCGAGACGCGGGTGATTGGGTGCGGAGCGCCTGAGCTGATTGGGGCAAATCCTTCTGCACGCGGAAAGGGCCAACCCAGCCAACGAGCACCCGACATGAGCCCACTTGTCATTGGACTACGAAAACGACCGTGAGGTAAAATTAGGTTTGACTGCAGGTGAAGATCCGACGGTTCAGACGCGCCAGAAGGCAGATCGGACGGCCATCGAAGGAAGCGATCGAGGGAGCCTTCTCCATGCGAGTTGGCTAGCCTCTGTATCTTCTATGCTATATCTAAATAGATAGCCCCTACTAACATATTTCTCTCAACATGTAAGCATGCCACCTCATCATTCAACATGCATAGAAAAAGGCCCACCTCAACATGCAACTATGCATATTAAAAATCCACTTCATCATGCAACCAAGTATACATGTAAAATTCCATTCTATTATGCTATTTACATCAAATTCTTATACTTTCAAAAACAATTATTTCAAATATTGATGTTTCTGTAACCAAAAACCTCATTGAAATATTGCAAAATATTCCCGCAACAACGTGTGGGGCATCATCTAGTAGTTTTAAATAAAGCAAACCACCAAAATAATAAAATCCAACAAACGTTCACACCACACACGCACGCACACACATAGTATGCCTTTTTTATGTAAAGAAAATCCTGAGCAGCGATGGATACAAAAGATCTTAATTAGATTCATCTGAATGATCTTTCTCAGCAATTCTTTGATTACAAGACACCTAAAAAACAAGTAACACTCATACTTCTGTTTGGTAATCTGAATGATCCCAACGGGTTGCAGAGATCAGATTGAGAAAATTACATTTAGAAACCAGAGGAGGAAGCCCGCCAGTGATCCCGAAAATGGAAGTCGAAGATTACCTATGCAACACTATTAACCGCCACCATATAACACAAACCATAATCTAAATAATACTACTTGGATGCACCTGCTTACCCTCCCGATGGTGGTCTCACCGCAGTCGCGGGTTTTTGTCCGTCGGAGCCATGTAGAACCATGTCCACCCCGGCTTTCATGTCGTCTCCCGACGTCGAGGATGCATCGGCCGAGGTAGCGACTACAGCGAAACGGGATGGTAGGTGGCAGGTAGAAGCCGACTTGGCGACGGCGTCAGGCTGCAGGTGGACACGGGCGGCCCGCGGTGCCTAGTTATAAGCCCACAAAAATCATGCTCGCATATCGTCCCAAAGTTCTTCAGCTTCAACCTTTCCACTAGGCGAAGATGATGAAGTTCTTTAGTTTCAGCCCAAACTGACGATCCACCTTAGCACCTCACATTTTGACACCTCCAACTTTGCTACTGTCAACACTGCTGCCTCCGTGCTTTTGCACCCAGTTGGAGTAAGCTTGTTCTGTTGCCTGCCTAGTATTGAACCCTCTATGGCTGCTGTTGCTATACAATGCCACTTTGTGCACTGGTTTCTTCCCATGAACTGTAAACCACTGAAACCTTACCGATGAACACGGCATACCACTTTCCCTAGCAATGCACAAGAGCAAGAGTTGAAGCAGCAAATCAATGGAGCACACAAGTAGCAAGCAAAGTAGCACACAAACAATAATGGAGCAGAAGAGAAGAAGTAAAGCATGCATGATCATACGACATAGCAAGTTCTACCTAGCACTACCATGGTGTTATCCTACCACCACATCCAAAAGAGGGTGTCGTCCTACCACCATAAGTTCACCATCATCGTGAGGAGTTAGTATATACCACCTCACCAAAATATACAGACCATCAAATAGTTTTCCAGCCCTAGCTACACAACATGTACGTCATCATCGTCATCGTCGTCGTCGTCGCCACCACCATTGCCATCACCGTCGGGGATCATGCACGCTCACAGGCAGCACTACTCTAGTAGTAGTGCTTTCCCAGCCAGCTCCTGAGCCACAACACCCTGTGAGTGTCTGCCATGGCAACAAACCCAGCACCCTGGGCCTTGGTGTCAAGCAGGTGGCTGAGAGCTGCCATGAGAGCCTCGTCGCTGAAGCCACCCTGGGTCATGACAGCGCCATACAGGTCAGGGTGGACATCGAGGGGCTTGCACTCCCTGATGGATGTTGCCACCTCCTTCACCGCCTCAGTCATGCTGCAAAAGACATTGATCTCCTCCTCCATTAGGCCTCCTCTCTTCCTCTTCCTATCATGGACAGGGTCAAAGGGCTTGTCAGGGCCATCAAGGACCTCGGCGTCCGGGGTCCCAGGGAAGTTTGGCATGGAAGAACCAAGGGGCTCCCCCGAGCCCATGACATGCTTTCCAGTTGCCAGCCCGAAGGAGAAGATGTGTTGCATCTGGTTGTACTTCTGTATGGGTGTGTTGAGGAACTCAACGTCCTATGGGTGGTCCTAAGAATGAAACACAAGTGTTGTAGTTACGATTAGGAGTAGGCAATGGTGGACAATATGAAAAGGAAGAGGATTGTGAGCTAACCGCGACATGGCCGGCGTAGTGCTCTGCCTCTAGAGCTATGGAGAAAGTGTTCTCATCCCATGAGGCACCGCTAAGGTCTCTCAGCTTGGACACTTGGATCCATCGACCTCTCCACTTCCTCAGGTGGTTGTACACCTGGGTGGCGGACACCTCCTTCCCACAGAACTCGAACACCTTCTTCGCAACGGTGTTCAAGTGCACCTCCTTGAAGCCCTTGTCAGTCTTAACTCCACTTGAAATGATCTCACACATCTTGTTCAGCACGAACGTGGACATGAACGACTGCCACTTCATGTTGTTCGACCTACCATCCTTCTTTGCCTTTGTTGTTGCTACCTTGATGCAGCGGCGGCAGCAGCAGCAGGAGTTTGCTCAACGAGCACTACCGGCACATAGACAGAATCAGACGCGAACACCTTTGAATCAGGTGCTGGTGTCGCTTGAAGCTACGTCGGTATTTCCACAAAGAGGAAAGGATGATGCAGCACAACGACGGTAGGTATTTCCCTCAGATATGAAACCAAGGTTATCGAACAAGTAGGAGAACCAAGCAACACAACGTAAACAGCCCCTGCACATAGATAACAAGTCCTCGCAACCCGACGTGTTAAATGGGTTCTCAACCCCTTCCGGGTACGGCGCCTCAAGATAGGCAAACAGACGTGAGATAAAATTGTAGTAGATTGATAGATCGAACGCCAAATAAAATAAATAAGAATAAACTGCAGAAAGGTATTTTTGTATTTTTGGTTTAATAAATCTTAAAATAAATGGCAAAGGAATTGTAGATCGCAAAGGCAAATATATGAGAAAGAGACCCGGGGGCCATAGTTTCACTAGTGGCTTCTCTCGAGAAAAATAGCAAACGGTGGGTGAACAAATTACTGTTGGGAAATTGATAGAACTTCAAATACTCATGACGATATCCAGGCAATGGTCATTATATAGGTATCACGTCCAAGATTAGTAGACCGACTCCTTCCTGCATCTACTACTATTACTCCACACATCGACCGCTATCTAGCATGCATCTAGTGTATTAAGTTCATGGAGAAATGGAGTAATGCAATAAGAACGATGACATGATGTAGAAAAGATCTATCTATGTAGAGATAGACCCCACCATTTTATCCTTAGTAACAATGATACATATGTGTTACTTCCCCTTTTGTCACTGGGATCAAGCACTGTAAGATCAAACCCACTACAAAGCACCTCTTCCCATTGAAAGATAAATAGATCAAGTTGGCCAAACAAAACCAAAATATCGTAGAAGAAATACGAGGCTATAAGCAATCATGCATAAAAGAGATCAAAGAAACTCAAATACTTTCATGGATATAAAAAGATAGTTCTGATCATAAACTCAAAGTTCATCGATCCAACAAACACATCGCAAAAGAGTTACATCATATGGATCTCCAAGAGACCATTGTATTGAGAATCAAGAGAGAGAGAGAGAGAGAGAGAGAGAGGAAGCCATCTAGCTACTAACTACGGACCCGAAGGTCTACAAAGAACTACTCACGCATCATTGGAGAGGCACCAATGGAGGTGGTGAACCCCATCCGAGATGGTGTCTAGATTGGATCTGGTGGTTCTGGACTCTGCGGCGGCTGGATCAATATTTTGTCCACTCCCCTAGGGTTTTGGGAATATTGGGGTATTTATAGAGCAAAGAGACGGTCCGAGGGGCACCCGAGGTGGGCACAACCCACCAGGGCGCGCCTGGGCCTCCTGACGTGCCCTGGTGGGTTGTGCTCTCCTCGGAGCACCCCCAGGCGCAGCCAGGGCCCATTATGTTCCTTCTAGTCCAAAAAATCTCCACAAAGTTTCATTGCGTTTGGAGGACAAAATTACTGTTCTGACCTAAAGGGCTAACAAAATCGAGATTTGACATCGGTTCAATTTTTTTTCGATTCTGACCTCTTTGGGTGATGCCAACATCCATGGCGTCTCGGTTGCGAAGCAGACGCCAGGCATCCTGGCGTCTGGACCCTGGCCCGCACTGCCCGCCTGCCCGTTGACCTGCTGATGTGGCAAAGGGGCCAAACGCCAGGAACCCTGGCGTCTGGCCCCGGTAACTGGATAACCCCAGATGAGAGTGTGTGGGACCCACCCCACACACTTTCCCCAATCAACCAACCCGAGCTTGAAGAACACTTGGAGCTCTCACACTCTCTCCCACCCCTCAAGCTCCCCCTCAAATCCTCTCCAAAAGGTGCATCCCGTAGGTGGATCTTTCCATCACTTTGTTGCTCTTGGTAATCTCCCCCAAATCACCCAATTTTTTGGTTAAATCTTGTTATTTTGGTTGCATTTTATACTTGTTGGTGGAACCCTGCTTCATGTTTTCTCCCATATTGTAGTGTGAATGTCTTGGTTAACTTTGGTAATATAGTAATATACATGGTGTGTGGTAGTAATATTTGCTTCTTGAGTAGAAAGATTGGGGGTTAGGGTTAGTTAGTGTTTAGGGTCAACTTTGCTTAGTGTGTAGTAGGAATAATTTAGTGTTGATATGATTTGTATATAATGAAATGTTTTTGGATAAACACCAATTCTCATTGATGCTTAAATGCATTCATGTTGTTTTTAGATGGAGAGACTTATCAATGTTCATTACATGGACAAGGAGGCATTTTTGAGTAACAATGCCGACATGGGTGAGGAACCATTGGTTTTTGATACAAGCCCTAGCTATGATGATGTTGTTGCAAAAGTAAGACATGTATTAAAGTGGATGGACACCAATGTTGATGTTAAGTTAATAGGAAGGTATGGTGTTGGAGTTGGAGCCAAATCTTGCTTGAAAAGTATGCCTATCACCTTAGATTTGCATTGGGATGTATACAAGGAAAAAGTTACCCAATCGGAAGACAAGTCACTTGAATTGTTTGCCACCAAGGTTGAATCTCATCGGGTTACAATTGGTTTGAACCGGCATGTCTCTTCCCCAATGGATGACATGAGCGAGAGGACAATGGTGCCACTTGTTGATCATAGGGTTGTGGTTGATGCCCCCAATGCTTATCGCCAACCACGTCCCCGTTTACCATCTAGTGAAGCAAATGAGGTTGAGTTGTATGCCCCCAATGCTTCTAGCCAACCACCAACTAGACAAGCAAATGAAGTTGAGGTGATTGCTAGTGACAAAGTAATTCAAGAGGATGAATATTATCATGATGACGACGAAGAGCAAGAAGAAGGGTTTCATGGTTATGATGTTGGTGACTTGGATGCGTACATAGCGCAAAAGGACATGGATCGTGAGTTGCCTTTTAGGCATCAATATGCGTATGACTCGGATGATGAAGGTCCGGGGGAAGAGTTGGACGAGGATGGATTCACAAAGGAGGAAAACCAAATCCACTTTGAGCTGACAGGCTTAGAAAAAATAACTCACTTGTTTAAAGATCTCAGTCTTGCCCATAAAGCTGTTGTTGACAGTGGAATGAGAATGACGGCGATTGAGCCAACACCATGCCCGGATCCAAGAGAACCAAGGGTGGAGAAGGAGGACGAGAATGCTTATTTGAAGAAAGGAGTGAAGTTTCTGAGCTTGCCTATGCTGAAGTTTTGGTTGTCTGACTATGCCATTCGGAACCATAGGAAAATTTATGCTAAGCACTCCGACATGAAGTTGCGTTACACCATGAAGTGCGAGCAAGAAGGATGCCCATGGAAGGTTTGTGCTAGAAAGCTTAAATAAACTGAAGAATGGGTGTTAAGAAGTTGTGTTTCCACTCATAGGTGCAAACCGCCATCTAAACGACTTCGAACGACACACCGTAAACTCACATCTGATTACCTCGGATACAAATGGATGAAAGACATAGGCTTTGATCCCACTGTGAAAGTGAGGTTTCTCATGCGGACGGTGAAAAAACAATTTGGTTATGAAGTCAAGTATGGGAAGGCATGGAAGGCAAAGGCAAATGCTATTAGGATGTTGTATGGTGGTTATGAAGAAGCATACAACTAGCTCCCGAGGTTGTTGGGCGCGATTGCACATAAGAACCTGGGCATGTTTCATGTGGTCAAGGATCACGAGGGAGTGTTCCACCATGCCTTCTGGAGTTATGGACAATGTGTGGAGGCGTTTGAGCATTGTCGTCCGGTCTTGTCTATAGATGGCTGATGTCTACTACACAACCTTCTTCTTGTAGACGTTGTTGGGCCTCCAAGTGCAGAGGTTTGTAGGACAGTAGCAAATTTCCCTCAAGTGGATGACCTAAGGTTTATCAATCCGTAGGAGGCGTAGGATGAAGATGGTATCTCTCAAGCAACCCTGCAACCAAATAACAAAGAGTCTCTTGTGTCCCCAACACACCCAATATAATGGTAAATTGTATAGGTGCACTAGTTCGGCGAAGAGATGGTGATACAAGTGGTATATGGATAGTAGATAAAGGTTTTTGTAATCTAAAATTATAAAAACAGCAAGGTAACTAATGATAAAAGTGAGCGTAAACGGTATTGCAATGCGTGGAAATAAGGCCTAGGGTTCATACTTTCGCTAGTGTAAGTTCCCTCAACAATAATAGCATAATTAGATCACATAACTATCCCTCGACATGCAACAAAGAGTCACTCCAAAGTCACTAATAGCGGAGAACGAACGAAGAGATTATGGTAGGGTACGAAACCACCTCAAAGTTATTCTTTCCAATCAATCCGTTGGGCTATTCCTATAAGTGTCACAAATAGCCTTAGAGTTCGTACTAGAATAACACCTTAAGGCACAAATCAACCAAAACCCTAATGTCACCTAGATACTCCAATGTCACCTCAAGTATCCGTGGGTATGATTATACGATAGGCATCACACAATCTCAGATTCATCTATTCAACCAACACATAGAACCTCAAAGAATGCCCCAAAGTTTCTACCGGAGAATCACGCCGAAAACGTGTGCCAACCCCTATGCATAGGTTCATGGGTGGAACCCGCAAGTTGATCACCAAAACATACATCAAGTGAATCACGTGGTATCCCATTGTCACCACAGATATGCATGGCAAGACATACATCAAGTGTTGTCAAATCTTTAAAGACTCAATCCGATAAGATTACTTCAAGGGGAAAACTCAATTCATTACAAGAGAGTAGAGGGGGAGGAGAAACATAAGATCCAACTATAATATCAAAGCTCGCGATACATCAAGATCGTGCCAAATCAAGAACACGAGAGAGAGAGATCAAACACATAGCTACTAGTACATACCCTCAGCCCCGAGGGAGAACTACTCCCTCCTCGTCATGGAGAGCACCGGGATGATGAAGATGGCCACCGGAGAGGGATTGCCCCCTCCGGCAGGGTGCCGAAATGGGTCTAGATTGGCTCTCGGTGGCTATGGAGGCTTCTGGCGGTGGAACTCCCGATCTATTGTGTTCTCGGATGTTTTTAGGGTATATGGAGATATATAGGCGGAAGAAGTACGTCAGGGGAGCCACAAGGGGCCCACGAGGGTGGAGGGCGCGCCCTAGGGGGGTGGGCGCGCCCCCCAACCTCGTGGCTCCCTCGAAGCTTCCCTTACGTAGTCTCCAAGTCTTCTGGGCTTCTTTCCTTCCAAAAATGAGTTCCGTGAAGTTTCGGGCCAATTGGACTCCGTTTGATTTTCCTTTTCTTCAAAACCCTAAAACAAGGTAAAAACAGAAACTGGCACTGGGCTCTGGGTTAATAGGTTAGTCCCAAAAATGATATAAAAGTGTATAATAAAGCCCATAAACATCCAAAACAGTAGATAATATAGCATGGAGCAATCAAAAATTATAGATACGTTGGAGACATATCAGCATCCCCAAGCTTAATTCCTGCTCGTCCTCGAGTAGGTAAATGATAAAAACAGAATTTTTGATGTGGAGTGCTACTTGGCATAATTTCAATGTAATTCTTCTTAATTGTGGTATGAATATTCAGATCCATAAGATTCAAGACAAAAGTTCATATTGACATAAAAATAATAATACTTCAAGCATACTAACTGAGCAATTATGTCTTCTCAAAATAACATGGCCAAAGAAAGTTATCCCTACAAAATCATATAGTCTGGCTATGCTCCATCTTCACCACACAAAATATTTAAATCATGCACAACCCCGATGACAAGCCAATCAATTGTTTCATACTTTTGATGTTCTCAAACTTTTTCAATCTTCACGCAATATATGAACGTGAGCCATGGATATAACACTATAGGTGGAATAGAAGGGTGGTTGTGGAGAAGACAAAAAGGGAGAAGATAGTCTCACATCAACTAGGCGTATCAACGGGCTATGGAGATGCCCATCAATAGATATCAATGTGAGCGAGTAGGGATTGCCATGCAACGGATGCACTAGAGCTATAAGTGTATGAAAGCTCAACAAAAGAAACTAGTGGGTGTGTATCCAACTCGCTTGCTCACGAAGACCTTGGGCATTTTGAGGAAGCCCATCATTGGAATATACAAGCCAAGTTCTATAATGAAAATTTCCCACTACTATATGAAAGTGACAACATAGGAGACTCTCTATCATGAAGATCATGGTGCTACTTTGAAGCACAAGTGTGGTAAAAGGATAGCAGCATTGCCCCTTCTCTCTTTTCTCTCATTTTTATTTTTTTATTTGGTCCTTCTTTTTTTATATGGCCTCTTTTCTTTCTCCCTTTTTTATTTGGGCTTCTTTTGCCTCTTTTATTTATTTTTCGTCCGGAGTCTCATCCCGACTTGTGGGGGAATCATAGTCTCCATCATACTTTCCTCACTGGGACAATGCTCTAATAATGATGATCATCACACTTTTATTTTTCTTACAACTCAACAATTACAACTCCATACTTAGAACAAAATATGACTCTATATGAATGCCTCCGGCAGTGTACCGGGATATGCAATATGACAATGATGGAGTGTGTAATAATAAACGGAACAATGGAAAGTTGCATGACAATATATCTCGGAATGGCTATGGAAATGCCATAATAGGTAGGTATGGTGGCTGTTTTGAGGAAGGTATATGGTGGGTTTATGGTACCGGCGAAAGTTGCGCGGTACTAGAGAGGCTAGCAATGGTGGAAGGGTGAGAGTGCGTATAATCCATGGACTCAACATTAGTCATAAAGAACTCACATACTTATTGCAAAAATATATTAGTTATCAAAACAAAGTACTACATGCATGCTCCTAGGGGGATAGATTGGTAGGAAAAGACCATCGCTCGTCCCCGACCACCACTCATAAGGAGGACAATCAATAAATAAATCATGCTCCGACTTCATCACATAACGGTTCACCATACGTGCATGCTACAGGAATCACAGACTTCAACACAAGTATTTCTCAAATTCACAACTACTCAACTAGCACGACTTTTATATTATTACCTCCATATCTCAAAACAATCATCAAGCATCAAGCTTCTCTTAGTATTCAAAACACTCATAAGAAAATTTTACTAATCTTGGATACCTAGCATATTAGGATTTTAAGCAAAGTACCATGCTATTTAAGACTCTCAAAATAATCTAAGTGAAGCATGAGAGTTCATCTATTTCTACAAAATAAAACCACCACCGTGCTCTAAAAGGATATAAGTGAAGCACTAGAGCAACGACAAACTACTCCGAAAGATATAAGTGATGATCAACGAGTAGTCGAATAATTATGCAACTATGTGAAGACTCTCTAACATTTAATACTTTCAGATCTTGGTATTTTATTCAAACAGCAAGCAAAGCTAAAGAAAATGACATGACGCTCCAAGAAAAACACATATCATGTGGTAAATAAAAATATAGCTCCAAGTAAAGTTACCGATGAACGAAGACGAAAGAGGGGATGCCTTCTGGGGCATCCCCAAGCTTAGGATCTTGTTTGTCCTTGAATATTACCTTGGGGTTCCTTGGGCATCCCCAAGATTAGTCTCTTGCCACTCCTTATTCCATAGTCCATCGAATCTTTACCCAAAACTTGAAAACTTCACAACACAAAACTTAACAGAAAACTCGTGAGCTCCATTAGCGAAAGAAAACAAAAGACCACTTCAAGTTACTGTAATGAACTCATTATTTATTTATATTGGTGTTAAACCTACTTTATTCCAACTTCTCTATGGTTTATAAACTATTTTACTAGCCATAGATTCATCAAAATAAGTAAACAACACAATGAAAACAGAATCTGTCAAAAACAGAACAGTCTGTAGTAATCTGAATCAAACGTATACTTCTGGAACCCATAAAATTCTCAAATAAATTGATGGACCTGAGGAATTTATCGATTAATCATCTGCAAAAATAATTAACTAAATAGCACTCTCGAATAAAAAATGGCAGCAATTCTCGTGAGCGCTAAAGTTTCTGTTTTTTTACAGCATGATCAACAAGACTTTCCCCAAGTCTTCCCAAAGGTTCTACTTGGCAAAAACACTAACTAAAAGCATAGAACCACATCTGAACAGAGGCTAGATGAATTATTTATTACTAAACAGGAACAAAAAGCAAGGAACTAAAATAAAATTGGGTTGCCTCCCAACAAGCGCTATCGTTTAACGCCCCTAGCTAGGCATGATGATTTCAACGACGCTCACATAAAAGATAAGAATTGAAACATAAAGAGAGCATCATGAATAATATGACTAGCACATTTAAGTCTAACATACTTCCTATTCATAGGGATTTTTTGAGCAAACAACTTATGGGAACAAGAATCAACTTGCATAGGAAGGTAAAACAAGCATAACTTCAAAATTTTAAGCACATAGAGAGGAAACTTGATATTATTGCAATTCCTACAAGCATATGTTCCTCCCTCATAATAATTTTCAGTAGCATCATGAATGAATTAAACAATATAACCAGCACCTAAAGCATTCTTTTCATGATCTACAAGCATAGAATTTTTATTACTCTCCACATAAGCAAATTTCTTCTCATGAATAATAGTGGGAGCATCATAAGGAACTCAAATACTATAAATTGTTTCCACATTAAAAGAGTAATGTTCAGAGAAGGGGTAACCATAATCATGACAAGTTTTAGAAATATAATCACTACTTTTTATATCATAAGTATCATCACAATAATCATCATAAGTAGGAGGCATGCCATCCTCATTATAAATTTGCATATCAAAACTTGGGAGACTAAAAATATCATCTTCATTAATCATAGCTTCCCCAAGCTTGGGACAAACATTAATTGCAGCAAATATATTCTCAAAAACACCATCTTTATCAAACATAGCACCCCAAGATTGGGCCTTTTCATATTATAAGCATAATCACTCTCATCATTAATAGTATGGATAGCACCAATAGTATAGCAATTATCATATTCTTCCAAGCAAGTGCCAAAAAGATTTTCAAGATCATAAGAAGTATCATTATCTTCCACAATTATATTTTCATGAGGCACAATAGTAATAGGAGCGGCATTATTTGAGAGAGATATCTTTTTACCTCTCTTCCTCTTTCTTTTCTTCTTCTTCACCACATCATGTGTGGGTTCAATACTCTTTTTGGAGCTCCTTATTAATGAGATTGGTTGAATAGGAGGCTCCTCCTCGTTACCTGATTCATCATAAGAAATAATAGGAGGGTATTGGGAAGCCTCTTCCCTTTCATTAGTATTCTCTTCATATTCTATTTGTTTTCTTTTCTTTATGTAGTTGGCAATATAAGGATTTTCAATACAATTCACCGCACAATACATATAAATTTCCTCTAGATCAAATCCAAGAAGTTTATAATGGGAAAATTCTGGAAGATAATTAGTTATACATTTCATTTCTTCGTAACTCATAAGCAAACTAAGTTCATTATGATGTGCAAGGGAAATCAAGTCATCACAATTTTTGGACACGATACGATCATGAAACAATTTGCATTGGGTATTGAAATGATCATGTTCATTACAAAGCTCACAAGTATGGCCAATATAATTTAAATTTTCAGCACATTCATCTAGCCTTTCTTGCAACAATTTAGTTTCTAAGTACTTATGCCTCTTGCAATATCTATCTTCCCTATTTGGTGTGTTCGTACAAACCCAATGTACTCCACAAAAATTGACATGTTTATAGGAGACATCATAACTAGTGCAATCATCATTAGTATCATGGATATTCAAAGAATTCATACTAACAACATTGCAATCATGCTCATCATTCAAAGATTTAGTGCCAAACATTTTATAGATTTCTTCTTCTAGCACTTGAGCACAATTTTCCTTTCCATCATACTTACGAAAGATATTAAAAAGATGAAGAGTATGAGACAAACTCAATTCTATTTTTTATAGTTTTCTTTTATAAACTAAACTAGTGATAAAACAAGAAACTAAAAGATTCGATTGCAAGATCTAAAGATATACCTTCAAGCGCTAACCTCCCCGGCAACGGCGCTAGAAAAGAGCTTGATGTCTACTACACAACCTTCTTCTTCTAGACGTTGTTGGGCCTCCAAGTGCAGAGGTTTGTAGGACAGTAGCAAATTTCCCTCAAGTGGATGACCTAAGATTTATCAATCCATAGGAGGCGTAGGATGAAGATGGTCTGTCTCAAGTAACCCTGCAACCAAATAACAAAGAGTCTCTTGTGTCCCCAACACACCCAATACAATGGTAAATTGTATAGGTGCACTAGTTCGGCGAAGAGATGGTGATACAAGTGGTATATGGATAGTAGATAAAGGTTTTTGTAATCTGAAATTATAAAAACAGCAAGGAAACTAATGATAAAAGTGAGCGTAAACGGTATTGCAATGCATGGAAATAAGGCCTACGGTTCATACTTTCGCTAGTGTAAGTTCCCTCAACAATAATAGCATAATTGGATCACATAACTATCCCTCAACATGCAACAAAGAGTCACTCCAAAGTCACTAATAGTGGAGAACGAACGAAGAGATTATGGTAGGGTACAAAACCACCTCAAAGTTATTCTTTCCAATCAATCCGTTGGGCTATTTCTATAAGTGTCACAAACAGCCCTAGAGTTTGTACTAGAATAACACCTTAAGACACAAATCAACCAAAACCCTAATGTCACCTAGATACTCCAATGTCACCTCAAGTATCCGTGGGTATGATTATACGATAGGCATCACATAATCTCAGATTCATCTATTCAACACATAGAACCTCAAAGAGTGCCCCAAAGTTTCTACCGAAGAATCACGACGAAAATGTGTGCCAACCCCTATGCATAGGTTCATGGGTGGAACCCGCAAGTTGATCACCAAAACATACATCAAGTGAATCACGTGGTATCCCATTGTCACCACAGATACGCACGGCAAGACATACATCAAGTGTTCTCAAATATTTAAAGACTCAATCCGATAAGATTACTTCAAGGGGAAAACTCAATTCATTACAAGAGAGTAGAGGGGGAGGAGAAACGTAAGATCCAACTATAATAGCAAAGCTCGCGATACATCAAGATCGTGCCAAATCAAGAACACGAGAGAGAGAGAGTTCAAACACATAGCTACTGGTACATACCCTCATCCCCGAGGGAGAACTACTCCCTCCTCGTCATGGAGAGCACCGGGATGATGAAGATGGCCACCGGATAGGGATTGCCCCCTCCGGCAGGGTGCCTGAATGGGTCTAGATTGGCTTTCGGTGGGTACAGAGGCTTCTGGCGGCGGAACTCCTGATCTATTGTGTTCTCGGATGTTTTTAGGGTATATGGAGATATATAGGCGGAAGAAGTACGTCAGGGGAGCCACGAGGGGCCCACGAGGGTGGAGGGCACGCCCTAGGGGGGTGGGCGCGCCCCATACCTCGTGGCTCCCTCGAAGCTTCCCTTACGTAGTCTCCAAGTCTTCTGGGCTTCTTTCCTTCCAAAAATGAGTTTCGTGAAGTTTCGGGTCAATTGGACTCAGTTTGATTTTCCTTTTCTTCGAAACCCTAAAACAAGGTAAAAACAGAAACTGGCACTGGGCTCTGGGTTAATAGGTTAGTCCCAAAAATGATACTCCCTCCGTTCCTAAATATAGGGTGTATAGTTTTTGGCATGGAAATTAAAGAACACACGTGGAGGAAAAATTTCACAAGTTTTGGGCGAGATTACACCCGACTAATTGGCATGAGAAAATAGAGGAGCTTTCTTAATGTATGAAAATGTAATAAAATTCCTAAACAAATTATACAAATGAGTGGTGCAACGCAATACACCTTATATTTTGGGTTTTTTCTAAAAAATCTATACACCTTATATCAAGGAACGGAGGGAGTATAAAAGTGTGTAATAAAGCCCATAAACATCCAAAACAGTAGATAATATAGCATGGAGCAATCAAAAATTATAGATACGTTGGAGACGTATCAATGGCATGTTCTTGACCGGTAGATACAAGGGCACACTAATGGTAGCAATGGCGCACTCATCAAACGACATCGTGTTCCTAGTTGCATTTGCTTTGGTGCCTTCCGAGCACCAAGACAACTGGGAGTAGTTCATGGGTCATGTTAGGCACAAGGTGATTGGGGCTAGGGAGGTATGCATCATATCGGACCGGCACCATGGCATACTCGAGGCAATGGACATTGTTATTCCAGGATTTCCAAAGCTTCACCACAGATGGTGCATGAGGCATTTTGTGGCCAACTTTTACCGGGCATGTAAGAGCAAGGAGCTCAGCAAAGACCTTACCCATGTATGTGTGGCCTTCACCACCGAAGGTTTCGATGCTCGGTACAACAAACTCTTTGCAGCGGTGAACGAAGGGGGAAAAGAGTTCTTAACTAGGAATTTAAGCGAGAAGCACAAGTGGGCACACGCTCATGACGATGGTGGTAGGCGATATGGCGACATGACGAGAAATCTGGTAGAATGTTTCAACAATCTGCTGAAGGGTGCTCGTGCATTGCCGGTGACTGCAATAGTGCAGTACACCTTCTTCAAGCTTAATGAGTACTTTCAGAGGCATTCTGAAGAGACTGCAAAATGGATAGGTGAAAAAATGGATTATCCGGAAAAGGTTGATGAATGGTTGCAGTTACAAGCAAGCAAGTCTTCACGGCAACAAGTTATCATATTCGACAGAATTGAAATGATCTATCAAATTGATGAGCCAGGTGGCACAACACGAGACGGTTTTCAATATGGTGGTGCTGCATTTGAGGTGCGTCTGAAGACTCGGTGGTGCCAGTGCGAGAGGCCTAGTAAGTATCATTGGCCATGCTTGCATTTGATAATGGCGGCGAAGGCGAGAAACATACATGTTTGTGATGGAAAAACCGTCCGGATGCAAGAGTTCCATGTGGAAGCTACTAGGTTGACATGGGTGCCAAGATTTCACCCTTTCTTGGACCAATCACAGTGGCCTGAGTACCATGGCCCTCGTATTAAGCTAGACCCTCTTCTGAAGGTGGAGACCAAGGGTAGAAGGAGAACTAAGAGGTTCATGGGTGATATGGATGACTTGGCTGGATACACTGGCATAAAACAATTTGGTAGCGGTCATTTCATGGAGGCTCCTGACACTATCAATTGTGGGGTGTGCGATGAAGGGCGACACAATGAGCGTACATGCAAGAAAAGGAAAATGTCGAAGGATGGCATTCCTAGCACTAGACGTAGAGGAAAGACAAGTCGTGGAGGTGGCACCAATGGTGAAGGAGGTGGAAGAGGTGATGGTGGTGCTGGTCGAGGAAGCACAAGTGACATAGGTGGTGGTGGTCGTAGAGGGAGCACAAGTGCTAGAGGTGCTAGTGTTCGTAGAGGGAGTACAAGTGCTAGAGGTGGTGGTCGAGCAAGCACAAGTGCTAGAGGTGGTGGTGGTCGGAGTGGAAGCACAAGTGCTAGAGGTGGTGGTGGTCGTAGAGGAAGCACAAGTGCTAGAGGTGGTGGTGGTCGTAGAGGAATGGTTGATAATGGATCGGCCTTCGGTTATTTGCTTAATCTAGATGGTTGATCTAATAATAATGGTATATTATTTGTTCATACAATTCCTAGAATTTATTGATTTACTGTATTTACACATTTACTCTCTTTGTGTCTTGTGCTAACAATTGTTCTTTTTGTAGGCATGGCTTCATCCGGTTCCAGGACGAGGCCGTCATGTGCGGACCAAGAGGACAGGCCGAAGACGTGGATGGAGGCCAGGTTGGACAAGGAGAAGGAGAAGGATATGCCCACACCACCATGTTGGTGTGGTGATGTTTGCAAGCTGAAGGTGTCCACTGACCGCAAGAAGTCATGGACAGAAGGTAGAAGGTTTTTCGTGTGTCCCAACTATGCACATGATCGTCGAAGGCCAACTAACGCATATGACCTACCACCGGTATGTTAGGTGTACATACAAAAAACCTCAACAAGTTTGAACTCATATTACTAAAAAAACATGATTTTTATGTATTCGCCTCCTCCACTTTGCAAGTACTTCACTTGGATAGATCATGAGGTACCAAAATATGTCCAAGAGGACCAACATCGAGATTACTTACGGAGGCAGCGCCTGTTCGAGGAGTTCTTTGCACGGGGATTGGAGCATGAGCATCATGACAAGGAGAAGAACAAGTGCAAGAAGCGTGAGGAAGAGAGGGCACACAAAGAGAAGGAGGCTCATCAAGAAGAGAGGGCAAGAAAACTTGCAAGGGCTTGCGATGCACAAGAGGAGGACGAGGCACATGACAAGAAGGGAAAGTGGCTCCGTACTACTCAGCAGACAAATGAAAAAGGCACCGGCATCGATGATGGACTTTCGAGACTTTGTTTAGTGCATGAACTTGTCATTCGAGACCTTGTGTGGCCATGAACTTGTCATTCGAGACCTTGTGTGGTCATGAACTATTTATGTCATTCGAGACATCGTGTGTGATGAACTTGTAATTGAGATTATGTGCAAACTATGTTTGTCATTCGAGACTGGTATGCTTTCTTCATATTTTGGGTTGAGACTTGTATGCTTTGTTCATATTTGTGTTTGAGACTAGTATGATTCTTGGTTGAGACAAGTTGCTTAGCAAAAACCTGAAAATAAAAGAAGTCAGGGGGCCAGATGCCACAGACCCTAGCGTCTGGGTGATATCCAGAGAGAAAATTCGGATATTGCTATTTTGCACACCTAGACGTCATAGACCCTGGCGTCTGGCCGTAGAAGCCACGTCAACCATACGCCACGGACGCTGGCGTCTGGGTGCTAACCAGAGAGAAAATTCTGATATTGCTAATTTGCACACCCAGACGCTAGAGACCCTGGCGTCTGGCCGTAGAAGCCACGTTAACCAGACGCCACGGACACTGGCGTCTAGGTGCTAACTAGAGAGCAAATTCTGATATGCACACCCAGACACCACAGACCCTGACGTTTGGCCATAGAAGCCACGTCAACCAGACGCCACGGTCCTTGGCGTCTAGGTGCTAACCAGAGAGCACATTCTGATATTGCTAATTTGCACACCCATACGCCAAAGACCCTGGCGTCTGGCCGTAGAAGCCATGTCAACCAGACGCCAAGGACCCTGGCATTTGGCCTGTTACCAGTGGATAAGATTCTTTGGGCCCACCTCTATCCCTCTCATCCATTCATCTCCACCTCTGCCCCTCTCATTCCATTCATCTCCACTCACTCTCACCTCTAGCCCTGCCACCCTCACTCCCTCTCCACCACCCTAACCCCCCTCAAATCTCTCACGAGTCGGTCCGGTTTCACCGTTGGATCTTTGGGATTTCCAAACAAGAAGGTAAATCAACTCCACCCCCATTTTTTGGTTGGTTTAATGTATCATAGTTTTGTGCAAACCCTAGTTTTTTTCCTCATGGTTATGCTCAAGGGGTAGGTTAGGTACTTAGTGCGATTTGTGTGTTGCAGATGGCTAAGGGTACTCAGTGGGTGCTTAGCCCTATTGTTCATGTCCAAGGCTTGTCTCCAAGTGTTGTGCAAGTTAGTGAAGTGGACCTCACTTTTGATTGGTTGAAGACTAAATTCATGTTGAAGCAAGGGTTGAAGGAAGACGATTTTGTGTACTACGTCAGCAGGAAGCAGTCAGATGGCCCCGGGGAAAGAAAATTGATTGACATAACTTATGATGGCAAGATTCAAGAAATGCTGCAAGAATGGGAATGGAAAAAGGTTATTGACTTGCATTGCTACAGGAAACCGAGTTATATGTGATGTTCATGTCATTTTAACTATCGTGGACCATCGTGGTCATGAACTACTTATGTCATTCGAGACATTGTATGTGATGAACTTGTCATTCGAGACTATTTGTGTAATTTGAGATTATGTGATAACTATGTTTGTCATTTTCTATTATGTGAACACTAATGTTTGTCATTCGATACTATGGGTGTTTGCTGGAACAAAATATCTATGTGATAACTATGTTTGTCATTCGATACTATGGGTGTTTGCTAGGACAAAATATGAACAAAATGAAAAAGTACTTCACCAGGGCCAAACGCCACGATCCCTGGCGTCTGGTTACCTAACCAGAGAGCAAATCAATGTGTTTGCTCTAGTGCACCCCCAAACGCCATGGACCCTGGCGTATGGCTGCCCTGCTTCTGCTGTCTAGAACTCTGCTTCTGCTTCCAGTCGACCCCCAGATGCCAGAAAGCGTGGCGTCTGGTCCCCTGACTTGAAACCAGACGCTAAGGACCATGGCGTCTGGTTCGCTGTACAGGATTTTCAACTTGCCGTTTGACACAGGTATCAACAGGTTCATAGCAAGTTCATACGTTCATATCACAGGTTCATACAAAATAGAAGATAGCACATGTATGAACATTTCACAGATTTTTCACCATGACAAATTCATGCATACAAACGACACCAAGTTCACAGATTTTTCACCATGACAAATTCATGCATACAAACGACATCAAGTTCATGCACTGCCAAAGAAGACACCAAGTTCAAGACAACCTAAAAAGTTTTCACCACGACACCAAGTTCATGCATACAAACAACACCAAGTTCATACACTTCCAAACAAGACCTTTCTAGCTCACTTCCTCCTTCCTCTCTTTATGATAGTTGCAAGTGTAGGCTCCTCCTCTTCGCTAGCCTCCTACTCTTTGTTGTACGCCTCCTCCTCCGCCTCAATGTTGGCCTTATATCTTTGCATTCTTGTTGGCATAAGCTGATGAGGATACTCCGGACTATGGAATTGTGTGTTCCATGTCTTCTTTCTACCTTTCTTGGCTGGTGTCTTAGCTATGGCTTTGCCTTTCCTAGAGCGAGCATTGCCTTGTGTCGGTTGTATAACCTGTGATGGTTCTGGAGCATCAACATCATAATCATGTTCTTCATGGACCTCCTCCTCTATGTTCTCTTGATGTGTTGGCTCCTCTTGATGTGCTGGCTCCTCTTCATGGACCTCCTCCTCTATGTCCTCTTCGTTGTGGAGATAACGCCGTCTATTAGCTCTGGCGGCGCGGCTACCAGGTGCAAACACGTCACTGGACTGAGCACCATGGCAAGAAAGCATAGCTGCCATCTTATGGAACCGCTTCTTGAAATTCTGCGACAACACAAAATATGCTATGATATGAGATGCAAATAACTAATCCGCGAAAAGAAACTTTTATAATATATTGCTCACACCTCCATCGTGCTCCTAAGAGTCCTCTCAGATAATCCACCACCAGGTGGATGACTCAGTGCAACATTGGCATCGTTGACGCACAGAAGCAACTCTCTGCCCTGCAATTCATGAACACACCAAACTTATGTATTTGAAAGAAGACAATATGATGCAAGTATGTTAGAATAGGTTCATTAGAATACCATTTCGTCATGCATCGGTGCATAGTCAATGTGAGCCCCTCTGGTGTCTCTCACAGCCGTGTTGAAGGTATGATAACCTTCTACAGTCTCCGGGTCTTCAGACACCAACTCCGACAACTCCTCGTGAGTCCAACCAGGCTTTAGCTTTAACCAGTAATGATCCGCATACCACACTTGATACTTCTGATATGCTAACTGATTGTGAGGTCTATTCTCTGATTCCACTAACGTGTCTCTTTGATCCCAAATTTGTATCCACGCATGGTGTTTGTTTGCCCAATCTGATATATCCTGATTGTTCCTTCGATCGAACCTACAAATGATGCACGGTACAAAGCATTAGCAAACATAGACTTATTCAATGCTCTACTACATACTCAAGGACATGCTTGCTCATTGATGCAGAGATAGCGTTTCCTCCTTGATCTCCTCAATTGGAATACCTTGTCTTCTTCCAAATTGTCTTGCCACACGGTCTACGAAGTGCCACTCAACTGCGAAGAAGCATATCATTGGGCACCTCGCCCGCCAAAGATGGCTATCACGCGTGCACATCTCGTTAAGAGAGAAGCCACGATCATCCACATAAGGCAACCAATGGACCTGCAAAACAAAGAGATACATTGTTATATACAAATTTCATTCTTGACTAAATTTTGTCTCATTGAACTTCTCAATACCTGCTCATCAGTCAAGGTGTCCAGCTCGTTCATATAGCACTTGTATCGCACATGCGAGCTTCCTGTGTACACTGTCACTTGTTCCCAATAGTACGCAAGCGTAGGGCGCCGATATGGATCATCACCATGCACCCCGTCATGATTACCCCGTGGGTTTGGCATGTTGGGGTTCTTGAAATCGGGCCGTCCAACCGGGATCCGCTCCCACATCCACACGGATAGGGTCCAAACAAACCCAGCCAATGAGGATGTATCTCCTTCCCGCGACACGCCAAGTCAAGCTGCAATCAAACAAACATGTTAGATATGGAGGCGCATGACAAATGCAAGATAAATGGTTGCAAATATCTCTTACCTGACGATACAAATATGCTAGTGCGGCCGAACCCCAGCTATACTGGGTATCCCAGTTATTGAGTAGCTCCAGGAACATCCAGAGGGCTGAGTTCTCGGTTGCATCTGAGAAGACTACCTTGGTTAGTACATACCAAAGATAGGCCCGCGCGTACTGCTGCACAACCACGTCATTGGCACCCTCAGGGCACGGATTGGTCTCTCCTCTGACTAGTTTTAGCCAAGAATGCCTCACTTTCGAGGTATTGGCCTTACCTGCCAGAGGAGCGTTGGGCTGAACACCAATTAAAATGCCAGTCCGTTCTCGCCAATTAACGGTGCTGGCACGACCGTAACAGCTTGTCCGTTGATAGGAAGGCCGCTTATCATAGCCATGTCCTCTAGGGTCATCGTCATCTCCCCACATTGAAGGTGGAACGAGTGAGTCTCGGGCCTCCAACGATCCACAAGTGCAGTCAGCGCCGCGTGGTTCACCGGCAGAGCGCGTCGCTTAAACTGCAACACGAATGGGAGAAGACCCAATCTCTGAATGTACGGCTCGTACCGCGCGTCGTAAGGAAAGTCATGAGTGGAATGACCCCTCATGCGCATAGCAACTACATGTTGTAAATAAAGTTATTTTTTGATCAATACAAGAACACAAATGAGAAACAACGAAAATTGATAAGTCTTGCTTCTTACCTTTCCGGTCTCAATGGCACGAGCACGATGTTCCTTATCCCACTCCTCGATTAATCCGTCATGCCAAGGTCCATCATCATCCGCCATCCTACCAAACAAATCACAACATGAACTACAATTACAAATAGTAGAATTTGCTCCTCCAAGTTATGCAAAATTTCTTCATATGCAACATCTCTTAAAACATTCCTATTGACAATTCTAATAAATACATATCATATACGAGTACCCATACCAATCTATTGAACAAATCATGTCACACACAATCATCATCTTTCATCATCTCTTTTGCAAAAAATATTATGCCATCTATATATTCAACTATATTGTCATGCCACTTCACACATATAATATTTTTTCTAAATATATTTGCTTGCCAAAGTAGTCTTCTCAAATTCAAAAAAATATTATGCCATCTATATATGCAACACATACCTAATTTAGTAGCACATGCATACATCATCTATAATTCAAAAAATCACAAACTAAGTCTATTGGTGGACAACTACAAACATCTACCAACTACACTACCTACATAATCATCTAACAACTACAAACATATTCCTAAAACAAAGAATTCATCTACTCATGTAACATCACCTAATGTGAAATAATGCATCCAAAAAGAGAGGGTAAAACCAAAACAAATTGGAGGGAATGGGGGAGAATACCTCAAAGATGCTTGGCGGGGTCAGATCTACAAGTTTGAGCAGAGGATGGAGTAGATCAGGGGGGTGGTGGTGTGAGGGAGAGGAGGGCCGACAGACAGAGCCCTCTGTTCGTGACCCAAACGCCAGGAGAAGATGAGATGGGGATGGGTGGGCCGGCCCACGCCGTTATCCTCTTACCAGGGCCAGACGCTAGGGTTCCTAGCATCTGGCCCCTTTGCCACGTCAGCAGGTCAACGGACAGGCGGGTCCTGTGGGCGAGGGGCCAGACGCCAGGGTTCATGGCGTCTCCCTTGCAACCCAGATGCCAGGGATGTTGGCGTCACCTAGAAAGGTTAAAATCAAAAATATTTTCTAAACTGTGTTGAATTTCGATTTTGTTAGCACAAAGGGTCAGAACAATAATTTTGTCCGCGTTTGGACTCCGTTTGATATTGATTTCCTGCGATGTAAAAAAACATGCAGAAAACAACAATTGGCACTTGCACTATGTCAATAGGTTAGTACCAAAAAATGATATAAAATGACTATAAAATGATTATAAAACATCCAAGATTGATAATATAACAACATGGAACAATAAAAAATTATAGATATGTTGGAGACGTATCAACATCCCCAAGCTTAACTCCTACTCGTCCTCGAGTAGGGAATTGATAAAAACAAAATTTTGATGTGAAATGCTGCCTAACATGTCATATCATATTCTTTCTTTATAGCATGGAAATTTGGACTTTTATGTGATTCAAAGCAATAGTCTAGTTTTGACATGATAATTTAAATACTCAAGCATATCAACAAGCAACCATGTCTTTCAAAATATCAACGCTAAATTTAGTTATCCCTAGCCCATCATGCTCAACCATTGATCCTGTCATGAAACACACTCGAATATTAGCTACACCCAATACTCAAGTACGGTCATATTGCCTCCTAGTTGGTGCTTTTATAAGAGAAGATGGAGACTCAAATTCAAAATAAAAATTTCATAAAGTAAAAGAAAGGCCCTTCGCAGAGGGAAGTAGGGATTTGTAGGGGTGCGAGAGCTCAAAGCGAAAAACTTAGAGATAAAAACATTTTGGGAGGGGTATCCATCCCACCAACAAAAACGACATAGAGTTCCCAACACTTTCCATGCTAGATATATCATATGCGGTTCCCAAACAGAAAATAAAGTTTATTCCTTTTTCCACCATACTTTCACTTTCCATGGCTAACCGTATCTACGGGTGCCTTCCATACAACACTTTTCAAGGAATTTATTATTTGACAACATAAAGTAAATTCATTTTTTCATTTCGGGAATGGGCATCCCTAATACCTTTGCCTTACTCTCGTGCAATGACAAGTGAATAAACACTCATCGTGAGAATAACACATCTAGCATGGAAAATATTAGCCACCCCTCACTGCTCCATGAGCGAAACGAACACACAAAAGAGAAGTTTATTTTGAAAATTAGAGATGGCACATGCAAATTTGCTTAGAATGGCAAAAGAATACCGCATATAGGTAGATATAGTGGAGTCATGTTGCAAAACTGGTTTAAAGGATTTTGGATGCACAAGTAGAGAGCATACTTAGTGCAAAATGAAGGCTATCAAAAGATTGAGAAGCGACCAACCAAGAAACGAATAATCTCATAGGCGAGCATTAAGCATAATTAACACCGAATAATGCGCCACAAGTAGGATATAATTTCATTGCATGACTATTGACTTTCGTGCTTACATAGGGAATCACAAACCTTAACACCAATATTCTTACTAAAACATAATTACTCATCAACATGACTCACATATCACATCATCATATCTCAAAATTATTACTAAGAATCAAGTTTATTTTGTCCAATGATATTCATGAAAGTTTTTATTATATCCTTCTTGGATATCTATCACTTTGGGACTAATTTTCATGTGTTGCTTTTCATAAGCTCAAACAAATATAAGTGAAGATCATGAGAGATGAGCATAATATTTCTTTCTTTCTCTCAAATTAATTTAAGTGAAGCAAGAGAGAATTTCTTGAAAATTTTATTGACTCTCAAATAAATCTAAGTGAAGCAAGAGATCATTTCTTCAAAAATACTAAGGCACACCATGCTCAAAAAGATATAAGTGAAGCACTAGAGCAAGTCCATAGCTCATAAATTTTTAAGTGAAGCAACGAGAGCAATTCTAACAAGTCATGACATAATTTTGGCTCTCTCAAATTGGTGTGTCCAGCAAGGGATCAAGACTTAAAACTCAAAATTAAACAAGCAAAAACTCATATCATACAAGATGCTCCAACCAAAACACATAGTATGTGACGAATAAAAATATAGCTTCGAGTAAAATACCGATGGTCATTAGAAGAAAGAGGGGATGCCACTCGGGGGCATCCCCAAGCTTAGCTGGTTGCTCATTTTTGGATAATAGCTTGGGATGTCAGGGCATCCCCAAGCTTATTCCTTCATCCGTCGTAAGATAACCCAAAACTTGAAAACTTCAATCACACAAAACTCAATAAAACCTTCGTGAGATCCGTTAGTATAAGAAAATAAATCACTACTATAAGTGCTGTATCAAACCAATTCATATTTTGTCCTTGCATTATATCTATTGTATTCCAACTTTTCTGTGGCAAAAACTCATCAAAGAAAACCATAGAGCCATCAAAACAAGCACACAACACAAAGAAAACAGAATCTGTCAAAACAGAACAGTCTGTAGCAATCTGACTATTTCGAATACTTATGTAACTCCATTTTTTTTGAAAAGTTAGGATGACCTGAGAAATTTGTATATTGATCTACTGCAAAGATGGTTAAGTTTCCGATGCCTCTACTTGACTAGCTCATTAATCAAAGATGGTTAAGTTTCCTAGCCATGGACATGTGTTGTCATTTGATGAAAGGGATCACATTATTAGAGAATGATGTGCTAGACTACACCCATCCGTTAGCTTAGCACTATGATCGTTTAGTTTATTGCTATTGCTTTCTTCATGACTTATACATGTTCCTATGACTATGAGATTATGCAACTCCCGAATACTGGAGGAACACTTAGTGTGCTATCAAACGTCACAACGTAACTGGGTGATTATAAAAATGCTCTACAGGTGTCTCCGATGGTGTTTGTTGAGTTGGCATAGATCGAGATTAGGATTTGTCACTTCGATTGTCGGAGAGGTATCTCTGGGCCCTCTCGGTAATGCACATCACTATAAGCCTTGCAAGCAATGTGACTAATGAGTTAGTTGCGGGATGTTGCATTACGGAACGAGTAAAGAGACTTGCCGGTAACGAGATTGAA
This sequence comes from Triticum urartu, assembly GCF_003073215.2. Taxonomy (NCBI): domain Eukaryota; kingdom Viridiplantae; phylum Streptophyta; class Magnoliopsida; order Poales; family Poaceae; genus Triticum; species Triticum urartu. Next base: position 149,640,795 of record NC_053024.1, on the reverse strand, counting down.
CTAGGTATGATGATACCAACGATCGAATCTCGGGCAAGTCACATACCGATGACAAAGGGAACAACGTATGTTGTTATGCGGTTTGACCGATAAAGATCTTCGTAGAATATGTAGGAACCAATATGAGCATCTAGGTTCCGCTATTGGTTATTGACCGAAGATGAGTCTCGGTCATGTCTACATAGTTCTCGAACCCATAGGGTCCGCACGCTTAACGTTCGATGACGATTGGTATTATGAGTTTATGTGTTTTGATGTACTGAAGGTAGTTCGAAGTCCCGGATGAGATCACGTACATGACGAGGAGTCTCGAAATGGTCGAGACATAAAGATTGATATATTGGATGACTATATTCGGACACCAGGATTGTTCCGAGGTGTATCGGGTATTTATCGGAGTGCCGGAAGGGTTATCGGAACCAGCGGGGAAGTTATGGGCCTTTTTGGGCCTTAAGGGAGAGAGAGGGAGCAGCCAAGGGCTGGCCGCGCCCCCTGTCGGTGTCAAAACCGGCGGATCTCGGGTAGGGGGTCCCGAACTGTGTGTCTAAGGCGGATGGTAACAGGAGGCAGGGGACACGATGTTTTACCCAGGTTCAGGCCCTCTTGATGGAGGTAAAACCCTACGTCCTGCTTGATTTATTCTTCATGATATGGGTATTACAAGAGTTGATCTACCATGAGATCGGGGAGGCTAAACCCTAGAAGCTAGCCTATGGTATGATTGTCTGTCGTCCTACGGACTAAAACCCTCCGGTTTATATAGACACCGGAGGGGGCTAGGGTTACACAAGGTCGGTTACAAAGGAGGAGCTATACATATCCGTATTGCCTAGCTTGCCTTCCACGCCAAGTAGAGTCCCATCCGGACACGAGACGAAGTCTTCAATCTTGTATCTTCATAGTCCAATAGTCCGGCCAAAGGATATAGTCCGGCTGTCCGGAGACCCCTAATCCCGCACTCCCTCAGTAGCCCCTGAACCAGGCTTCAATGGCGATGAGTCCGGCGTGCAGTGTTGTCTTCGGCATTGCAAGGCGGGTTCCTCCACCGAATACACCCCGGAAGAATCTGAATACAAGGATAGTGTCCGACCCTGCAAAATAAGTTCCACATACCACCGTAGAGAGAATAATATTTCCACAAATCTAATCTGCTGACTCGTTTTGTCAATGTGACGTTTTATCATGGCCCGGTGATTATTCAAACCGTTTCCTTTAACTAGCCCCGGACATAACACGAGGCAGTTTCTTGACACGTCTTGTCAAAGCAGAGATCTTGTTCCCCTTATCACAGGATTCTCATCAATACGGGCGTGGGTAACCCAACCGCGCCATCGATTACGACGCTTGGGGGATAAGCGAGTTTTACCAGGCTAGTGGGGGCGCATAGTTTCGGCCGCCCTTATAAAGGGACAAGGTTTAACCTTTCTCTACCCATGCCTTCTTCCTCCTTGCTCATCCGTCCTTGCACACTCAAGCCCCAATGCCCAAGTCCGCATCTTTCTCCTCAACCTCCTCCAAACATGTCCGGAGCGGGAGGGAAGTGGATGGCTTCCTCCGTTACGGAGGAACACATCAAAAAGCTGCACGGAGCCGGATACTTAGCCGCGAATATCGCGCATCGGCTACCCACTGCGGGGTAGATCGTCCCTACCCCGGAACCTCATGAGAGGGTAGTTTTCCTGCACCACTTCCTCTGCGGACTAGGGTTTCCCCTTCATCCATTCGTCCGTGGTCTCATGTTCTACTACGGGCTAGACTTTCATGATCTGGACCCGAACTTCATCCTCAGCATTTCGGCGTTCTTCGTCATCTGTGAGGCCTTTCTCCGCATCCGCCCCCACTTCGGTCTGTGGCTGAAGACCTTCAATATCAAGCCGAAGGTGGTGGGCGGCCAACAAGCAGAATGTGGCGGAGCCATGGTGGGCAAGATGCCCAATGTTATATGGCTCAAAGGCTCCTTCGTGGAGACCATAAAGGGGTGGCAATCGGCGTGGTTCTACATCACCGAGCCACGCGGCACCAACTGGGTGGCTGCCCCCAAGTTCCGATCCGGATTCCCTACACGGGTCACTTCCTGGAAAGAGAAGGGCCTGTCGTGGGGTTCATCGGTAGAGCTGGACGGACTCCAGAAATGTATCCAGAACATGGCAAGCAAGAAACTCAAGCTTGTCAACATAGTCCAGGTCATGCTCATCCACCGGATCCTCCCGTGTCAACAACGGGACTTCAACTTGTGGGAGTTCGACCCGGCCCATCACCAAACTCTGAGCGAGCTCTTCGACATGACGCACAAGGACGTCTGGAGGGTGCTGTTCAAGGGCGCCGAGGTCCCTCCCTCTCTCACCGAGGACCGCGGACTAAGCGCGAAGCGGCGAGCGCATTCGGTAAGTTCTATACATCCGGTAGGATATTTATTTCTCCTAGCTTAACCATGTGCAAGGTCTGAGCTCCCATGCCTTTGACAGGACTGGGTGGAGGCATCGGAGCAGATCAACTGTCCGGCCCCTCTGCCCGAAGGCAATGCGGATGCTCTCCTGACGGAGATGCTGACTCCGGCTCCTTACAAGGTGCCAGAGAAGACCAAGAAGGCCAAGGGAACCCGAAAGAGTACCCGGCGCCAGGTGATATCAGACTCATCGTCCGATGACTCCTCGGCGCACTCCTCCCACGAAGACGAGGAGGAAGATGAAGAGGCTCCCCCTCCAGTTGGGGGAGACAAGAAAAGGAAGGCCGCCCCAACTGGGGGGGGGGGGAAGGGTCCAAGAAGGGAATGACTCTCCTTCCGGACAGTTCCACCACCGCCGCCGGAGGCGAAGACGAGTGGCTGCTCAGGGCCAAGCCCTTGGCGAAGTCGTAAGTATTCGGATACGAGAGTAACTCATAGCATTCCTTTGTCGCACTGCTTCTCCTAACGCCGAATTGTGATTATGCAGACAGCCCCGAGCCTGTATCGACGTATCTTCGTCGGACGGCTCCCTGGACTCGTTGGATATGGATAGTGATCCACTTCCGACCGCCACCTCCCCTTGCCCTACAGACAACGCCGAGGTGTTGTCTCAAGAGGCACCGGGTCGAGGGGAGACAGTCCCGGAGGCGCCTCAAAGCGACCTTTCGGACTCCGGGAGCAGAGGGAGCAAGCCCCTGAGGGCTCCGAGTTTGGCCCTCAGCTGAACACCGCGCCGGAACCTCCAGTGGTTTCAGACTCGGGCAGGGGGCCTCCTTCCAAGAGGGGCAAGACGCCTGTGCCGGTGACCTCTGTCCATCCAGAGGCACCGGACAATCTGCTGGAAGCGCTTCGCAGCACTTCCATCGACGAGGAGCACCGCACTATTATGAGTGCGGTGGTCCAGAAGGTTCAGTCCGCCAAGAGCGGACTGACTGAAGCCTGTGCCAGCCTTCTAACAGGCTTTGAGGTAAGTATTTAAAATATACGAAAAATATTACCGCATAGACAGTATCCCCTGATGCCCTGTTCGGTGTTCACAAAGAAAAGCCGAATAGAGGATCGAACAGTATCGCAGGAGTCTAATATAAGTATGTATGTATGTATGTATGCATATGCAGGCTTCGCTGCTGACCTCTGCCGCACTAACTGTGGAGGTCGCCGTATTAAAGAAGGACCTCGAAGGGTCCCAGAAAGAGCTCGGCCTTGCTAAGAGGCAGCTCGAAGAGAACAAAGGTAAGTAGTACCTAGTCTATGGATATATAAAAAGAATGCGATTGCAAAATGACAGGATCACCGTAAATTTGCCAGGGGCCACGGCCGAGGTGGCGACCCTGAAGAAAGCGCTATCCAAGGCCGAAAACAAAGCGGCCAAGGAGCGCACTGAGCGGGAAAGGCATGAGGCTCGAGTGGGCGAGGTGCAGCAAGAGCTCCACGCTCTCGTGACGAAGCACGAGGCGTTGGAGCTTGACTTGAAGACGCGAGAGTCCGAGCTTGCCGCGGCCCTCGAGAGTGCAAAGAATGCCAAGGCCGAAGCCCAAAAGGCCCTCCAGGAGATTGATGCGATGAAGAAGATAGCGGCAGGTAAGGCATTCTATATGCAAAGCAAGCATGTGAAAGTAAATTACTTGTTACTTACCCGAATCCAGAGCTCTCCAGGAGCATTCGCAGATTTGCCTTGCAGCATGTCTGATGCCGCGATATTTTACTGGGCCGAGGAGGGAAGCTCGACGGAGAAGTTGTTTGGGCCCCGTATACTGGGACCGAACACCTGGTGCCTATGAGCAACCAGCTAAAGCAGCTGGTCGAGCTGCACAAGGCGGCCGAACAGGCCATGAATGGCTTTATAATCCGGATGTGGCCTGGCGACGCCCTTCCCAACAGCTAATTCGGTCTGGTGAGGCGGCTTGTCGATGCCTGCCCACGGCTGGAAGTCATCAAGCGGTCCATCTGCATCGAAGGTGCACGCCGGGCCTTCGCCCGTGTGAAGTTGCAATGGGCCAAGTTGGATGCCGTGAAGCTGATTAAGGAAGGGCCACCGGAGGGCAAGGAGCATCGCCACCCCGAGATATACTATGAGGGTGTCCTGAAGGGTGCCCGTCTCATAGCGGACGAGTGTACGAAAGATATAATATTTGAGTAAACTTGCTCGTGTAATCCTGTATTTATGAAAACTTGTTCATATGCGCTATGCAATGCTTGTTTGAATTTAAAATATTACCTTTTGTTCGGCTGTTTATCAAATCTGAGAGATGGCTAGTCGTCGGCTTCTGCCCTCATGCCCCGAGTGCTGGGGTGTTCGGGATAAACCTGAGCACTCTTGTTCCCATTTTTGGGTCCTTCGAGGGAGGTGCTCAGCACAACGAACAAGGCAATCGGACTATGATGCGTTATCACTCTCACTTAGCCATAGAATTCTATAATTTTAAATTTCAGCGAAGCCCCTAGTATTCGGAAGGCCAAACTCGGAGCGCGATAGACGCCTTAAGCCGGATAGGGCCGACTCCTCGCTCTAAGCGGCATAAGTCTTTAAGGACTCGAAAACCTCTCGAACAGCGACCAGTCTCGCCTTATCATGACAGTCAATTTTAGCTTTCTCTACTGAGGTGCTTAGCCCAGCAAAACTGGGGCACAATCGTAGAAGTTCTCCCAGTGCTACCTTAGCCGATATAGCGGAACGTAAGGTACCAAAACATGGGAGCCGGGCAAACCCAACTATTGACCCAAGACATGATTCGGAGCTGATGCATATAATGCTATAAGTTCGGGGTGTCGCACTGTCAAATGTGTTCAGACTTCTCACACCGTATTATGGGGTATGCTTAAGCCCCTAGCGTATTGGCCGTACCAGAGTGTACGGGTGCTTGATGTCATGAATGAATATATATATATATATAAAGAAGAATGCAATAAAAGCCTTAATGCAATGCATTGTTTATTCAAAAACGTGCGTTAAAGCAGAATGATATAGGTAGTGCGATAAGCAAAAAGTAGGACTATGTCCCCTCCAAGGGCAAGATGAGGAATAATATTAAAGCAAGTATTTCACTCGTTATCGTAATCCACCTGGGAGTTCCGTGGTGTGATGTAGCTTTCTGCCTCCTTGGTTGCTGCATCATGTGTTCGGTAATCATGCTGCTAGACAGGGTTTCCAGAGATTAATGTCCTGAAAGAGAGAAAAATAACAAAGCGCGAAGCCCCTAGTGCGGTTTAAGCCGTGTCTTGGGGCGTGCCGTAGTCGTACCCCCTTCCCCGCCTGTGCCCATGGTATTTTTAATGCGTAATTATGTACGCGTGGCACGGGTTTCGCTATTTGGCTGGGACCGGGGTGGGGCCGCATTGCTATGCAAGCTCGGAACGTGCCAGGTGGTCCAGTTGTCGATTACTCCGGGCGCGCTTGAAGTTGTCCGGGTCCTTAATCGCCGAACTAGTGGATTGCCTTAAGAGGCAGCTTTGTGCTTCTATTGCGAGGGCGCAGTGTGCTCCTCCGTTCAGAGAGAGCGCTCTGTGTTTCCATTAACTATAATGACCCCCCGAGGTCCTGGCATCTTGAGCTTGAGGTATGCATAATGCGGTACCGCATTGAATCTCGCAAATGCGGTTCTCCCAAGCAGTGCATGATAGCCACTGCGGAACGGGACTATATTGAAGATTAACTCTTCGCTTTGGAAGTTATTCGGGGATCCGAAGACCACTTCCAGTGTGACTGAGCCTGTGCAGTGGGCCTCTACACCTGGTATGACGCCTTTAAAGGTCGTTTTTGTGGGTTTGATCCTTGAGGGGTCTATACCCATTTTGCCCACTGTGTCCTGATAAAGCAGGTTCAGGCTGCTGCCGCCATCCATAAGGACTCGAGTGAGGTGAAATCCGTCAATGATTGGGTCTAGGACCAGTGCGGCGAATCCGCCATGACGGATACTAGTGGGGTGGTCCCTGCGATCGAAGGTGATCGGACAGGAGGACCATGGGTTGAACTTTGGGGCGACTGGCTCCAACGCATATACGTCCCTGAGCGCACGCTTCCGCTCCCTCTTGGGGATGTGGGTTGCGTATATCATGTTCACCGTCCACACTTGTGGGGGGAACCTCTTCTGTCCTCTGGTATTCGGCTGCCGGGGCTCGTCCTCGTCATCGCTATGTGGCCCCTTATCTTTTTTTTCGGCAATTAACTTGCCGGCCTGCTTGAACACCCAACAATCCCTGTTGGTGTGGTTGGCTGGCTTGTCGGGGGTGCCGTGTATTTGACACGAGCGATCGAGTATACGGTCCAAACTGGACGGGCCCGGAGTGCTTCTTTTGAATGGCTTTTTCCGCTGGCCGGGTTTAGAGCCTTTGAATCCGGCATTGACTGCCGTATCCTCGGTATTGTCGCTGTTAATGCGGCGCTTATGTTTGTTGCGACATGACCTACTATTGCCGTCCTTGGTATCTGAAGTACCATGGTTCTTTGATATGTTATTACTGCGAGCCAGCCAGCTGTCTTCTCCCGCACAAAAGCGAGTCATGAGTGTCATGAGGGCTGCCATAGATTTTAGCTTTTCCTGACCAAGGTGCCGGGCTAGCCACTCGTCACGTATGTTGTGCTTGAAAGCTACTAGGGCCTCTGCATCCGGACAGTCGACAATTTAATTTTTCTTTGTTAGGAACTGTGTCCAGAATTGCCTGGCCGATTCCTCTGGCTGCTGAATTATGTGGCTCAAGTCATCGGCATCTGGTGGTCGCACATAAGTGCCCTGAAAGTTGTCGAGGAATGCGTCTTGCAGATCTTCCCAACAGCCAATGGACTCTGCTGGCAAGCTATTGAGCCAATGCCGAGCTGGTCCTTTGAGTTTGAGTGGGAGGTATTTACTGGCGTGTAGATCATCACCGCGTGCCATGTGGATATGCAGGAGGAAATCTTCGATCCATACCGCAGGATCTGTTGTGTCGTCATATGATTCTATATTTACGGGTTTGAAACCCTCTATTATTTGATGATCCATTACTTCGTCTGTGAAGCATAAGGGGTGTGCGGTGCCTCTGTACTGGACTATATCGCGACACAGCTCTAATGAGTCTTGCCCGCTGTGCTCGGCCCGACCGGATTTACTTTTACTGTATCCGGCGTGACGATTATCGTCTCGCGTAGTGGCGCACCCTCGTGATCCGTAGATCGATCTTGCATGTTTTGCTTTGTCCTCCAATACGTCTCCCAGGTCTAGCGTATTTCCCCATGCCTTTTTATTTGAATGGCGTCGGGGTGCAGGCTGATCTTTTGGCTGGAATGCCTCTTTGTCGCGGCCACGAGGTGGCCGGTCAGCCGCGTCATACGCTTCTTCCTCCGGTCGGGGTAGCAACCTGCATTTTGGGTAACTCTTGGAGGGGCGTTCGAGTTTATATTCCTCGGCCGCCAGGACTTCAGTCCATCTGTCAGCTAGCAGATCTTGATCAACTTGAAGCTGGTGCTGCTTCTTCTTAAGGCTATTTGCCGTGGCTATAAGCCGGCGCTTGAAGCGCTCTTGTTCGGCGGGATCCTATGGCACGAGGAATTCATCATCCTCGAGGCTTGCCTCGTCTTCGGAGGGAGGCATGTAATTATCATCCTCCTCATCCGCCGCTCTCTCAGGAGGGCTGGCCTGTCCATCCTCCTGCCCTAAATCGTGCTAGAGGGGATTATTGTCATCTTCGGCACTATCCGGAGTGCTATTATCTCCTATGCTGGTATCACCACTTTTGCTTTGGCGGGACTTAGAGCGGCGCTGCTGACGTCGGCGCTTGGGTTGCTTCTTGGAGGGGTCATCCTTCGCTGTCTCATCGCCATTGCCTTCTTTGGGTGTGTCCACCATGTATATATCGTATGATGCGGTGGCTGTCCAGTGCCCTGTGGACAGTGGTTCCTCTTCGTCTCCCGCATCGTCGTCCATACCGTCGATGTCTTCGGAGTCGAAGTCGATCATGTTGGTTAAGTCGTCGATAGTGGCTACTAAGTCGGTGGTCGGTGGGCAGCGAATTTCTTCATCATCTGCATCCCAATCCTGCCGGACATAGTTCGGCCAGGATCCTCCTGACAAGGAGATAGACCTTAATGAGTTCAGTATGTCGCCAAAGGGCGAGTGCTGAAAAATATCCGCGGAGGTAAACTCCATGATCGGCGCCCAATCGGATTCGCTAGGAACGGGCGCAGGCGGTTCGGAGTCCGTGGCCAGAGAAGGATTCGACAGTTTGACAACACGGCTCTCGTGCAGGGTAAGGTCGATGTTCGGCGCGATCGCCGCTGAGGATAAGGCCCCGTGGCGGGGTCCATCCACCCATCCATGGAAGGCGCAACTGGCTCCAAATTGAGGGTTGGAGCGGCTGCCGGTGCGATCTCTTGAACACTGTCCGATGGTAGAGCTAAATCGTACTCATCGTGACCGTGTGACGCACAAGGCAGGGGCTCGAATCCGTCGAAGATCAAGTCTCCGCGGATATCGGCCGTGTAGTTTAAGCTTCCAAACCTGACCTGGTGGCCAGGGGCGTAACTTTCGATCTGCTCCAGATGGCCAAATGAGTTGGCCCGCAGTGCGAAGCCACCGAACACAAAGATCTGTCCGGGGAGAAAAGTCTCACCCTGGACTGCATCGCTATCGATGATCGTAGGAGCCATCAAGCCTAACGGCAACGACACAGAGGAACTCTCAATGAAAGCACCAATGTCGGTGTCAAAACCGGCGGATCTCGGGTAGGGGGTCCCGAACTGTGTGTCTAAGGCAGATGGTAACAGGAGGCAGGGGACATGATGTTTTACCCAGGTTCGGGCCCTCTTGATGGAGGTAAAACCCTACGTCCTTCTTGATTTATTCTTGATGATATGGGTATTACAAGAGTTGATCTACCACGAGATCGGGGAGGCTAAACCCTAGAAGCTAGCCTATGGTATGATTGTCTGTCGTCCTACGGACTAAAACCCTCCGGTTTATATAGACACTGGAGGGGGCTAGGGTTACACAAGGTCGGTTACAAAGGAGGAGATATACATATCCGTATTGCCTAGCTTTCCTTCCACGCCAAATAGAGTCCCATCCGGACACGAGACGAAGTCTTCAATCTTGTATCTTCATAGTCCAATAGTCCGGCCAAAGGATATAGTCCGGCTGTCCGGAGACCCCTAATCCCGGACTCCCTCACCCCCCATGGTCCTAGTCTGAATTAGACTAGGGGGCGCCCCCTCCTCCCTTCTCCTTCCTTCTTCTCCTAGTAGAACTAGGAAAGGGGGGTCCAACTCCTACTAGGAGTAGGATTGCCCCCCTTGGGCGCGCCCTATAGGGCCGGGCGACCTCCCCCTTGCTCCTTTATATACGGGGGCAGGGGGCACCCTAGAACACACAAGTTGACAATTGTTTTAGCCGTGTGCGGTGACCCCCTCCACAGAAATACACCACAGTCATATTGTCGTAGTGCTTAGGCGAAGCCCTGCGTCGGTAACTTCATCATCACCGTCACCACACCGTTGTTCTGGAGAAACTCTCTCTCGACCTCAGCTGGATCTAGAGTTCGAGGGACGTCACCGAGCTGAACGTGTGCAGATCGCGGAGGTGCTGTGTGTTTGGTACTTGATCGGTTGGATCGCGAAGACATTCGACTACATCAACCGCGTTACTTAAGCGCTTCCGCTTTCGGTCTACGAGGGTACGTAGACACACTCTCCCCCCTCATTTCTATGCATCTCCTAGATAGATCTTGCGTGATCGTTGGAATTTTTCTGAAATACTGCGTTCCCCAACAGTGGCATCCGAGCCAGGTCTATGCATAGATATTATATGCACGAGTAGAACACAAAGGAGTTGTGGGCGTGGGTATATACATATTGCTTGCCATCACTAGTTGTTTCTTGATTCGGCAGTATTGTTGGATGAAGCGGCCCAGACATGTTTTACAGACGTGCTTTGCACACAGGTGGCTGGCGGGTGTTAGTTTCTCGAACTTTATTTGAATTGGATTCAATGAACAGGATTCTTTCTGAAGATCAAAAAGCAATCACTACACCGTGTTGTGATTTTTGATGCGTAGGTAAGAACGGTTCTTGCTAAGCCTGTAGCAGCCACGTAAAACTTGCAACAACAAAGTAGAGGACGTCTAACTTGTTTTTGCAGGGCATGTTGTGATGTGATATGGTCAAGACGTGATTATATAAATTATTGTATGAGATGATCATGTTTTGTAACACAATTATCGGCAACTGGCAGGAGCCATATGGTTTTCGCTTTATTGTATGAAATGCAATCGCCATGTAATTGCTTTACTTTATCACTAAGCAGTAGCGATAGTCGTAGAACCAATAGTTGGTGAGACGACAACGATGCTTCGATGGAGATCAAGGTGTCAAGCCGGTGATGATGGTGATCATGACGGTGCTTTGGAGATGGAGATCAAAGGCACAAGATGATGATGGCCATATCATATCACTTATATTGATTGCATGTGATGTTTATCCTTTATGCATATTATTTTGCTTAGTAAGACAGTAGCATTATAAGATGATCCCTCACTAAATTTCAAGGTATAAGTGTTCTCCCTGAGTATGCACCGTTGCTACAATTCGTCGTGCCGAGACACCACGTGATGATCGGGTGTGATAAGCTCTACGTTCACATACAACGGGTGCAAGCCAGTTTTGCACAAGCAGAATACTCGGGTTAAACTTGACGAGCCTAGCACATGCAGATATGGCCTCAGAACACTAAGACCGAAAGGTCGAGCGTGAATCATATAGTAGATATGATCAACATAGTGATGTTCACGATTGAAAACTACTCTATCTCACGTGATGGTCGGACATGGTTTAGTTGATATGGATCACGTGATCACTTAGATGATTAGAGGGATGTCTATCTAAGTGGGAGTTCTTAATTAATATGATTAATTGAACTTTAATTTATCATGAACTTAGTCCTGGTAGTTTTTGCATATCTATGTTGTAGATCAATTGCTCGCATACAACTTCCCCGTTTTATTTATGATATGTTCCTAGAGAAAACTATGTTGAAAGATGTTAGTAGCAATGATGCGGACTAGCTTCGTGATCTGAGGATTATCCTCATTGTTGCACAGAATAATTATGTCCTTGATGCACCGCTAGGTGACAGACCTATTGTAGGAGCAGAGGCAGACGTTATGAACGTTTGGCAAGCTTGGTATGATGACTACTTGATAGTTTAGTGCGCCATGCTTTACAGCTTAGAACCGGGACTTCAAAAACATTTTGAACACCACAGATCATATAAGATGTTCCAAGAGTTGAAATTAGTATTTCAGACTCATGCACGTGTCGAGAGGTATGAGACCTCTGACAGTACTTTGCCTACAAGATGGAGGAGAATAGCTCAACCAGTGAGCATGTTCTCATATTGTCTGGGTACTACAATTGCTTGAATCAAGTGGGGGTTAATATTCTAGATAATATAGTGATTGACAGAGTTCTCTAGTCACTATCACCAAGTTACTGGAACTTAGTGATGAACTATAATATGCAAGGGATGACGCAAAATGATTCCTGAGCTCTTCGCGATGCAGAAATCAGCGAAGGTAGAAATCAAGAAAAGCATCAAGTGTTGATGGTTGACAAGACCACTAGTTTCAAGTAAAAAGGGAGAGGGAAAGAAAGGGAACTTCAAGAATAATGGCAAGCAAGTTGCCACTCCCATGAAGAAGCCTAAAGCTAGACCCAAGCCTGAAATTGAGTGCTTCTACTGCAAAGGAAATGGTCACTAGAAGCAGAACTGCCCCAAATACTTAGCGGATAAGAAGGATGGCAAAGTGAACAAAAGTATATATGATATACATGTTATTGATGTGTACTTTACTAGTGTTCATAGTAGCCCCTGGGTATTTGATACTGGTTCAGTTGCTATGATTGGTAACTTGAAACAGGAGTTACAAAATGAACAGAGACTAGTTGAGGGCGAGGTGATGATGTGTGTTGGAAGTAATTCCAAGGTTGATAAGATCATCATCGCACACTCCCTTTACCTTCCGGATTAGTGTTGAACCTAAAATAAATATTATTTGGTGTTTGCGTTGAGCATAATATGATTGGATCATGTTTATTGCAATACAATTATTCATTTAAATCAAAGAATAATTGTTATTCTGTTTACATGAATAAAACCTTCTGTGGTCATACACCCAAGGTGAATGGTTTATTGAATCTCGATCGTAGTAATACACATATTCATAAATATTGATGCCAAAAGATGCAAAGTTGATAATGATAGTGCAACATACTAGTGGCAGTGCCATTTAGGTCATATTGGTGTAAAGCGCATGAAGAAACTCCATGCGAATGGACTTTTGGAATCACTTGATTATGAATCATTTGATGCTTGCGAACCATGCCTCATGGGCAAGATGACTAAGACTCCGTTCTCCGGAACAATGGAGCGAACCACTGACTTATTGGAAATAATACATACTGATGTATGTGGTCCGATGAGTGTTGAGGCTCGCGGCGGGTATCGTTATTTTCTGACCTTCACAGATGATTTAAGAAGATATGGGTATATCTATTTAATGAAACACAAGTCTAAAACATTTGAAAAGTTCAAAGAAATTCAGAGTGAAGTTAAGAATCATCGTAACAAGAAAATAAAGTTTCGATGATCTGATCGCGGAGGCAAATATTTGAGTTACGAGTTTGGCCTTCATTTAAAAACAATGTGGAATAAGTTTCACAACTCATGCCACCTGGAACAGCATGGAGTAATGGTGTGTCCGAACATCATAACCGTACTTTATTAGATATGATGGGATCTATGATGTCTCTTACCGATTTACCACTATCTTTTGGGGTTATGCATTAGAGACAGCTGCATTCACGTTAAATAGGGCACCGTCTGAAAATCCGTTGAGACGACACCGTATGAACTGTGGTTTAGCAAGAAACCAAAGCTGTCGTTTCTTAAAGTTTGGGGTTGCGATGCTTATGTGAAAAAGTTTCAGCCTGATAAGCTCAAACCCAAATCGGAGAAGTGCGTTTTCATAGGATACCCAAAAGAAACTGTTGGGTACACCTTCTATCACAGATCCAAAGGCAAGATCTTTGTTGCTAAGAGTGGATCCTTTCTAGATAAGAAGTTTCTCTCGAAATAAGTGAGTGGGACGAAAGTAGAACTTGATGAGGTAACTGTACTTTCTCCCGAATTGGAAAGTAGTTCATCACAGAAATCAGTTCCAGTGATGCCTACACCAATTAGTGAGGAAGTTAATGATGATGATCATGAAACTTCAGATCAAGTTACTACCGAACCTCGTAGGTCAACCAGAGTACGTTCCACACTAGAGTGGAACGGTAATCCTATTCTTGAAGTCATGTTACTAGACCATGACGAACCTACGAACTATGAGGAAGCGATGATGAGCCCAGATTTCGCGAAATGGCTTAAGCCCATGAAATCTGTGACGGAATCCATGTATGAGAACAAAGCATGGACTTTGATTGACTTGCTCGATGATCGGCGAGCCATTGAGAATAAATGGATCTTCAAGAGGAAGACGGATGCTGATAGTAGTGTTACTATCTACAAAGCTCGAATTGTCGCAAAAAGGTTTTCGACAAGTTCAAGGTGTTGACTACGATGAGATTTTCTCACTCGCATCGATGCTTAAAAGTCTGTCCAAATCATGTTAGCAGTTGCCGCATTTTATGAAATCTGTCAAATGGATATCAAAGCTACATTCCTTAATGGATTTATTAAAGAAGAGTTGTATATGATGCAACCAAAAGGTTTTGTCAATCCTAAAGGTGCTAACAAAGTGTGCAAGCTCCAGCGATCCATCTATGGACTGGTGCAAGCATCTCAGAGTTGGAATATATGCTTTGATGAGTTGATCAAAGCATATAGTTTTATACAGACTTTTGGAGAAGCCTGTATTTAAAAGAAAGTGAGTGGGAGCACTACAACCTTTCTGATAAGTATATATGAATGACATATTGTTAATCAGAAATGATGTAGAATTTTCTAGAAAGCATAAAGGAGAATTTGAGAGGAGTTTTTCAAAGAAAGAATTACCTGTAAAGCTACTTACATATTGGGCATCAAGATTTATAGAGATAGATCAAGACGCTTGATAAATTTTTCAACGAGTACATACCTTGACAAGTTTTTGAAGTAGATCAAAATGGAACAATCAAAGAATGACTTCTTTCCTGTGTTGCAAGGTGTGAAGTTGAGTAAAGACTCAAAACCCGACCACGGTAAGAAAATAGAAAGAGAATGAAAAGTCATTCCCTATGCCTCAGTCATAGGTTCTATAAAGTATGCTATGCTGTGTGCCAGACCTATTGTATACCTTAGCATGATTTTGGCAAGGGAGTACAATAGTGATCTAGGAGTAGATCACTGGACAACGGTCAAAATTATCCTTAGAGGACTAAGGAAATATTTCTCGGTTATGGAGGTGATAAAAGAGTTCGTCGTAAAGAGTTACATCGATGCAAGCTTTTGACACCGATCTAGATGACTCTAAGTCCCGATCTAGATACATATTGAAAATGGGAGCAATTAGCTAGAGTAGCTCCATGCAAAGTATTGTAGACATAGAAATTTGCAAAATACATACGGATCTGAATATTGCAGACCTGTAGACTAAACTTCTCTCACAAGCAAAACATGATCACTCTTTGGGTGTTAATCACATAGCGATGCGAACTAGATTATTGAATCTAGTAAACCCTTTGGGTATTAGTGACATGAAGGTGTGAACTAATCACATAAAGATGTGAACTATTGGTGTGAAATCACATGACGATGTGAACTAGATTATTGACTCTAGTGCAAGTGGGAGATTAAAGGAAATATGCCCTAGATGCAATAATAAAGTTGTTATTTATATTTCCTTATATCATGATAAATGTTTATTATTCATGCTAGAATTGTATTAGCCGGAAACTTAATACATGTGTGAATACATAGACAAACAGAGTGTCCCTAGCACTACAAAAAAAGACACATCCGTGACATTTTGGGCCGAACGAATTTTTTTCCTGTCATGCTTATGACACTTCTATGACGATAATTGTGACAAAACCCCGTATCATCATAGATGTGGTGGGCTCCTACTTCTATGACAAAAAATCATGACAAAAAATGGGCTTTTCATCCTGGGCAGGCAGGAGACGCTGCTGCATGACATTCTTTGGGCCGTCCATGACGAAAAAATCATGGTAGAAGCAAGGGCGAGGAAAATATCGGGGAGTTCCAGGTTACGGTGGGTGGTCGGGGGCCGAGCGATGCATGTTTCTCTCGTACACGTATGCGCGTGGGTGTGAGGCGTTGGGCTCTAACTGAACCCGAGCGATTGCACTGCAGGCTACACGTTACTCAACCCGAGCGAGCGATCGATCGATCCCTTGCTGTTAACTGAAGCCGAGTGATTCCTTCACTACTACTGCTAACTGAAGCCGATAGAACACTGTTGCCTCCTTCCCTTGATGAACAGTGAGCGTTGTTGGGGGGTTTGGATGAACAGTTCCCAGTGGGGGGTTGGATGAACCGAACCCCGTGGTAGTAGAGGCCGTTGCCGCTGGATGAACATTACCCCGATCGATCGAGCCGGTGGATGAACAGGACCCCGTGGAGGGCTGGATGAACAGGACCCCTTGGAGTGCTGGATGAACAGGTCGACCCATGGAGTGTTGGTTGAATAGTAGCCGGTGGAGGGCTGGATGAACAGTAGCCCGTGGAGGAGTGGTTGAACAGGACCCCGTGGTGAGGGCTGGTTGAACAATAGCCGGTGGAGGAGCGCGTGGTGGAGGCTGGATGAACAGGAGCCCGTGGATGAACAGTCGCGGGTGGAGGCTGGAGGAGGTCGATGGTGGATGAACAGTAGCCCATGGAGGCAGTCGACGATGGAGATGAACAGTATCCCGTGGAGTCCTGTTTTGTGGTACGCCACACCCCTCCCGATGAACAGGACCCCGTTTCGACCGTAGCGCTCCAACACAAGTCTGTTTCCTCTATTTTGTGGTACGACACACCCCTCCCAATCAACAGGATCCCGTTTCCACTGTAGGAGGTCCATTTCCTCAGTTTTGCGGTACGCCGGACCCCTCCCGATGAATAGGATCCCGTTTCGACCGTGGCCGGTCGAATACCAGGTCGTTTCCTCCGTTTTGCGGTACGCCAGGCCTCGTTTCCATCGGCTATTGAATCCAAGCTGGTTGGCTCCCGATGAACATCACGCGTTCCGTTGCCTCCTGATGAACACGACGCATTCCGTTGCCTCCCCATGAACATGACGACGGCGCAGCTTCTCCGTTCTGACCCAGCCATGTACACGAGCCCTGGCCGTACGTATGCGCGAGTAGGCGTTCGAGACCCCGCCCGTATGTACGTACATGGCCGTATTTTCTTTCTTGCACCCTGGCCGCTGTACGTGCATGTACATGCTATGTGCGTGCCTCTACTACGATACGTGCGTGCCTCTACATTGACCAGTATGTACGTACACGTTCACGACCAGAATGACAACACTACGTACGCATCGACCAAGTGGGTCCCGACTGTCAGGCACTTCCTTGCATGCGAAGATGTAGCTGGTGGGTCCCAGCAGTCAGGGGGCGAATCATTATTTTTTTGCCCGTAATATGGACAAAGTTCCTTGTGTGTGAAGATGTAGCTGGTGGGTCCCAGCAGTCAAGGGGGAAATATTTTTTTCATGAAATACGATGGCACGTTTGGTGGGTCCCTGCTGTCAGGTGGAGGAATCATTATTTTGTGCCTAATAAGGAGGCATTTCCTTGTGTGCGGCCATGGACCCAGCTGTCAGCCTCTCCACGTACAGTCCACATCCGATGGATGTCGTTCGTTGACCATGTTGACCACAGCGCGTCGAGAGCACCAGGAAGGGAACGACACAGAGCTGGGAAGGACTCAGCAGTGGTTGCCCACGCGGTGGGGAGTATGAGGGTTTACTGGTCCGGCTGCCGTCGCCGGAAAATAACAGGAGGTGTGGGTGAGTAGAGGAATGGCCTGGCCAACAATGGAGTAGGGTGGGGCGGTGTGGCCTATGCGCCAGCACAACCAGCCATGGGAGGCGGGAGCAGGCAGTCCCCCCGGTGTTGGTTTGGGCGGCTGGAGCAAGAAGACCAAAGGTTGAAGAAGCACTATGGCCGTTGGATGGAGATCGTACGGTCTCTGCAGCTAGAATCGTCTATATTGACTAAGTTGACAAAGCCCTTGGTACCCGTCAACTTAGTAGGCCCACAGGTCAGCCTCGGAAACGGTGCGCCCTAGATGTCAGGGGGAGAATCATTTTTGGGAGACTGAAGCTAGAATATCTGAGATTGAAGAAGAAGCACGACATCCGTTGGATGGACATCCAACGGCCACTGCTGCTAGAACCGTGTGTTGACTATAAGTTGACAAAGCCTTGCATATGCATCAACTTACTTTTTTAGGGGACGCGTCAACTTAGTAGGTCCATAAGTGTGTGGCAGAGAACTTATAGTCCATTTGCGATTTGCAAGAATGTACAACCCATTTTTGAATTCTAATGGAATTTACTACAACCCATTTACAGTTTGTTAAAAGTACATCCCATTTTCTAGCTAGGACAACGATTAATAATTTCAACCAACCGTTCAAAACAGAATTCAATAAAATTTCCCACATTTTGATGGGATCCAAAATATTTTTATCCTGAAATTTCTAGTCAGATTAAATACAATTTCAATATAAATTTGTATTACGTAAAAATTACAACGAAACATTGCGCGTGCAACAATTAATGAAATTAAAAATTTCAAAATCCCCCAAAAATTATAAAGTAATGACGTGTTTGGTGCATTTTTTATAGTTACTTACAGTTTTTATAATGACATCCCATTTATTATTTCTTAAAGCCCATTTCCTTGTTAAGCCTAATGCATCCCTCCTTGGAAAGATTTGCAGCCCAACGGGGCAGAGAATAACAAGTTGACCTTGCCTGGGTATTCCTCAAAAAAAGTATAGCTGGGCTAGCCATTTTCAGCTTGAAAAAATTAATATCTAGGCTGGATATATGGCCTGGGCTAGACGGGCCATAGCCCGCCCAGTTAATACCCTGCTCTCCTCTGAACAACAATAAAAACATCGCTCAAGAAAAACTCTGCAGTGCTCACACCTCAAAAACACAAATACTGCTCGAGCTGCTTGGTCCCAGCTGTCGGCCGCTCCTTGTGCAATTATCTCATTTATTGACTACATAAGTTGACAATGGTGTGGGACCGTGATGTCAGGAAACCAGGAGGAAGCAAAAAATATTATAGTTGTATGTAATAAGGAGGCACTTGCGTATGTGCGGCTATGGCCCTGGTGGGTCCCCACTGTCATCCTCTCCAATTAAGTCATCTCCTCATTCCTCATGTCCATTGACCATGTTGACAACGCGAGACGGCGATGCCACGAAGAGTGCAACAACTTGAAGGACGACGGAGAGGGCCTCGCGGGCCCTACAAATGGTCTGATACAGCACCCGTTGCTCATTCGGGAAGCCATGATCATAGGGCCACATGTCCGCGATGGCATTGTCGTTCGCTTGTTCACCGGTGCTTGTTGAGGTGACGGAGTTTGCAACACATGTCCTCCTGTGCTGGTAGCTCTTCCGCCATTAGGGCGTCGAAGTGCGGCTACACCTGCTCTATATGGTGAACACTACATGAACCGGCTTGGAAAGTGGCACCGGCTCCTGGCCGGAAGCTACGTCCATTGTCTGATTGTCGATGCTTAGCTCGGCAAGCTCGCTGGCGAGCCAGCATGTCCCGCTGCTGGACCAACCCGCTGCCAAGCACGAGTCTGACTGCCGTGGCCCACCCAGACCGCCTCCCTCGCCCCCGCGTGCTTTCCACATGAAACGGTTAGCACCGCCCACCCCGCTTCCCGGTGCAGGCGATTGCTCCGCCTTCAAATGAAATAAGTGTCGTCTGTCCGTCCATCTGCCGCCCACATTAATGATACGCGGTTGCCGAGGTGGCTACTCCAGTGCCACACGTCCATCCCTCCGCCGCTCACCATTGCTATATAAACTGCTGCGCCGGCCATAGCCATAGTCATCCGCCTCCATTCCCTTTCTCCTGTCCACACCACTACTGCCCACCATGGCTTCCTCGCGCTCCAACGCTCTTTGGGATGGGCGGACGACGGACCACAAGGAGATGGCAGCCATTGCTACCGACTGGCTGGCCGACAGGCAGCCGGAGGGCGACGACGTCCCAATGGATAACATGGTAGTCGACGATCCGGCACCAACCCCCTCCTCCGCGCCATCCTCGCTGGTGCATTGCACCATGACCATCGGCGAGGCCCGTGTCGTCAAAACTGGCAGATCTTGGGTAGGGGGTCCCGAACTGTGCGTCTAAGGATTGATGGTAACAGGAGACAAGGGACGCAATGTTTTACCCAGGTTCGGGCCCTCTTGATGGAGGTAATACCCTACGTCCTGCTTGATTGACTTTGATGAGTATAGGGGTTACAAGAGTTGATCTACCACGAGATCGTAATGGCTAAACCCTAATTGTCTAGCCTGTATGATTACGATTTCCTCTACGAACTAAACCCTCCAGTTTATATCGACACCGGAGGGGGCTAGGGTTTTATAGAGTCGGTTTATAGAGAAAGGAATATTCATATCCGCACGCTAAGCTTGCCTTCCACGCCAAGGAGAGTCCCATCCGGACACGGGAGGAAGTCGTCTGTCTTGTATCTCCATGGCCCATTAGTCCGTCCCATGTCATATAGTTCGGACGCCCGAGGACCCCTTCATCCAGGACTCCCTCAGTAGCCCCTAAACCAAGCTTCAATGACGATGTGTTTGGAATGCAGATTGTCTTCGGCATTGCAAGGCAGGTTCCTCCTCCGAATACTTCAAAGTAGTCCTTGAACACAGAAAATGTGTCCAGCTCTGCAAGATAGGCACCACATATAGCCACAAAGAGTATAATATTTCACAAGTCCCATCTACTGACAACTTTTTGTAGCGAGATGTTATGTCCCTGCATGGTCATTATTTCGAACCGTTTTTAGCATCCCGCTCCATATTTCGAGGTGCGGTTTTCATTGGCACGTCTTATCAAAACAGAGATCATGCGCGCTTATCACGGGATTCTTATCAATACAGGCGTGGGTAATCCAACTGTGTCGTTTACACGATCCCTTGGGAATAGGCGAGCTTTAAGGCCCGTGAGGAGGCGTTCGATATTCATCGCCTTTATAAAGGGATACAGACCCATCTTTTTCCCCCATGCTTACCTCTTCCTCAGCCCTTCCAGCCCCGAGCTCCAGCGCCCAGGTCTCGATTTCTTTCATTGCCGGCCTCCTTGGTTACCGAGGAAGATATCGCGAAGCTCCGAGAGGCGAGGTACCTGACTGCAGAAATCCCCCATAGGCTCCCTGCAAAGGGGCAGGTTAACCCCACTCCAAATCCTAGAGAGAGGGTTGCATTCATATCTCATCTTCTTCACAGGCTAGAGTTTTCTCTCCACCCCTTCGTTCGCGGCCTTATGTTCTATTATGGGCTAGATTTTCACGATATAGCCCCCGACTCCTTTCTCCACATCTCGGCTTTCATCATTGTGTGTGAAGCCTTTCTCCGCATCCCCCACACTTCGGCCTATGGCTCAAGACCTTTAGTTTGAAGCCGAAGATAATCAACGGGGAGTAGGCAGAGTGTGGCGGCGCTATGGTGAGTAAGCTTGCCAATACTGTCTGGACAAAGGGCACCTTCTCGGAAACCTCCAACTTATGGTAGCGGGAGTGGTTTTAAATCACCGAACCTCGTGGTACCAAATGGGAAGCCACGCCTGCATTCTGATTTGGCCCTCCATTGCAACTCGCATCGTGGATTAATAAGGGGCTTGACTGGGGATCGACAGATGAAGTGCAGACGCTGCAAAGTCGTATCCAGAGCATCCTTGAAAAGGACACCAGCCTCAATAACATGATCCAGGTGATGCTAGTCCGCCGGGTTCTCCCGTGTCAATGGCGACCTCTCCGCATGTGGGAGTTCAATCCAGAAGGGCCGCGGACCCTTCAGAAATTCTTCAACACAATGCACAGAGGGATGTGGAAACTATTCTTCAAGGCTCGAAAGCAGTGGTCGGACACATCCGAGGACATCGGCCTCGACTACAATCATCCGGATACCCCAGTAAGTACCCAACTTCTGAACGCAATTTGGTTAATTATCTCATAGCGATGTACTCAGAAACCTATCTTCAACCAGGGCTGGATAAATAAGGCAGAGTGAATCACGTGTTCGGCTCCACTTCCCGAAGACTCAGCTAATCCTGTGTTAATGAGGATGCTGGCCTCGGTGCCGTATCAAACGCCTGCGAGGGAGGACAAGAAGAAGAGCAAGAGGGCTGAAGGTGGCCCCCGCTCTAAAGGTGTACTAGACGCTACGTCCGGGGAGGCTGGAGCTCCCTCTTCTGAAGACGAAGACAAAGGGGAAGAAGAAGAAATGGAAATCCCTTCCCCCCATGGGAAGAAAAGGACTGCCCCTGAAGGCTTGGAGGTGGATGCACCCAAGAGCGGGAAGATATCTCTGTCAGATGGTTCGGGTTCGGAGGATGATGTCGACGCAGAGCTCCTTTTTAGGGACAAGCCCTTTGCCGAATTGTAAGTAAACAAGGATGCTGTAGACATATCCCGTTCTTTTTGGTTTTGCAAGTGTAACATTTAAAACATATGTTCGCAGTCCCGCCCTTTATCTACCTCCACAATCCTCCTCATTGGGGGACTTGCCTCCGGAGATGATGGAAAGCGAGACGCCTCCACAAGCTTCACCGCCCCTAAGGGCGGACGACTTCGAGGTGTTGTCCCGAAGGATCTGCGCTGACCATCCAGCAGCGTGAGGGACAGAGGAGACAACACCCGAAGGTGATATTTTGACCGTCAAGGGTCCAAGGAAGGCGGTCTTCGCGGGGGCCAATAATACAGGCCCCGAACTATCCAATTTACAGCCGGAGATGACCCTAGGGTCGAGTAAGCGTACCTTCTTGGAGGGAGTTTGTACTCCCGCGACAGCCTCCGGGAATCTGGAGGTGCCGGATACACTGATGGGCACATTGCAAAGTGCATCCATCGCAGAGGAACATCGTACCTTAATGGGTATGGTAGTTGAGAGGATTCTGTCCACGAGAAGCGGATTGAACGAAGCCTTCACGAGCCTACTGGTAGGCTTCGAGGTATGCAATGTAACAACTATTCTTTTCATGAAAAAATGTGCATGTGTATAGATAGTAGCCCCTGAGACTTTGGTCGGCTTCCACAGGGAGGCGATCAGAGGATCGAAAAGGATTTGCTCAGGAAGTAACATGATTAATTTGAAAATAGGCTATTATGTCAATGGAGACTGCCCAAGCTGCGGAAATTGTAGATTTAAAGCAGAAACTTGAATTAGCTGATGAAGACATTACCCATATTAACAGGCGGCTCGACGAGGCACAAGGTATGTTTTGGGACCGCCCGCATACGCATGTATGATAGTATGAGCACGAAGCTGAAAACTATACAATGTGATATGCATGACTGTAGATGGTGCTACCGCGGTTGAGACCCTGCGAGCTGAGCTTGCCCGGGCCAAGGAGCAGGCCAGAGTGTCGGATTTCGGGTTTCGGCAAAACCCTTGAGGTTTGAACACTGGGGTGCCCACGAAGATCTCTCCCCCTCTCTAGCTCGCACGCATTATGATCTCATGGCCTAGCTCGACGAACCCAAAGAACAAGAGACATAAGAGTTTATACTGGTTCGGGCCACCGATGTGGTGTAATACCCTACTCTAGTGTGGTGTGGTGGATTGCCTCTTGGGCTGAGGATGAACAGTTACAAGGGAAGAACAGCCTCCTGAGGAGAGGTGTTCTTGTGCTTTGTGTGGTTGTCGATGGTCTCTCCCTCTAGATGAGCCGATCTGGTGGTGTGATGAGATCCGATCCCTTCTCTATGGTGGTGGCTAGTCCTATTTATAGAGGCCCGGGTCCTCTTCCCAAATATTAGGCGGGAAGGGATCCCACAATGGCCAATTTGAAGGGGGACAACTAGTACAAGCTATCCTGACAAAAGATGGTCTTCGCCTGCCAAAGGCTCTGGTGGTGATGCCGTCTTGGGCTCCATGGTGACCTCCGTCCTGCTGTCCTGCTGGTCTTTGTCTTGTTGTACCGATATGGAAACCTTTGCCTGTTGCCTCGGGACTCCTCACCTCCGATTGCCTCTTTAGCACCAAAGAGGAAACGAGGACACTGCGCACTGGTGCCCTCCCGACTCCAGTCGTCATGGCTTGCGTCACAGGAACCTCACGAGGTGCCCCTTGCCTTGATATCTCCGCCCCTCGCGAGCCAGCCTGGTGACGCAGCCCCCGAGGAGGTCTTGTGTCGTCCACCTTGCGAGGCTTGGCCCCTCACGATGGTCTTGAGTGTTTGCTGGTGAAGATGGGCCGTACAGGGCCGCTGATGGGGCCACGCCACGGGCCGCAGGCAGGCAAGTCCGGGGACCCCCGTTCCTAGAACGCCGACAGTAGCCCCCGGGCCCAAGGAGCGCTCGGGCTTGGCTTTGAGGCGAAGACAAAGGGCAAGCGCGGAGCGGCGCCGGCCCCAACAGCCTGCGGCCACGGTTGGCGCGTGGCAATTGATCGGACGTGGGCGTCTCCGCCTCCCCACACTGCCTCGGCAACTGCCTGCCTGACAAAAAGGCCGGTGCGGGCAACACTTGCCTTCATTGTTTTCCTTCGTCTTGCTCCAGATCCTCTCTCTCGCTCCTTGCTTCCGAAATCTCCAGATCTACTTCAATCCCCTTTCGAGCTTCCGACCAATGGCGCCCCGGAAGCCCAAGGTCGTTTCGCCGCCTGCCTGGTACGAGTCGGCTCTGGAAGCGCCCAATATCTCGGAGAAGAACCTTGCCGCCAAGCGCCTGCTGACGGCGGGGGTGAACAATGAGAAGGGGAAGACCGAGCTCCGGGCTGGCTCCGCCGTGCCTGAGGCTTCGAAGAGCTCCTTCTACCCCTTCTTCATGAGTAGCATCGTCGCCGGCCTAGTTCCCCCCTTCTCCGACTTCTTCTATGCAGTCCTCCAACATTACAGGTTGCAGGCTCTCCATCTCCATCCCAACTCCGTTCTTCTCTTGTCAATCTTTGCCTTCTACCGTGAGGCGTATGTCGGGGTGATGCCGTTCGTGGCACTGCTGTGCCACTTTTTCTTCCTCCGAGTCAACGACGGCCACACCTTGGGGTGTGCCAACTTCATCGCAACCAGCAAGGCCAACGCGATCTTGAAGGCCGTCAAGAAGGCCGATTGCTTTAGGAGCAAGTGGGTCATGGATGCTAAGTGCGACCACCCACGGTTGAAGCTGCCGACGAAGATGCCCCAGTCTGACGAGGGGTGGTCCCGTGTGAAGCTTACTGATGACAGGGCGAAGTCGGTGCTGGAGAAGATGACCGCCGACCTGAGGCCGGGCAACGCGAAGGCGGCGAAGCTGACGGGGGCCATTCTCCTGCGGTCCTGACGCTGCGGGTGGCTCCTCTCCAGGCGCTCTCGCACCCCTTGTGGACGCTCGGGGACGGAGAGGAAAAGCTTCGCCTGAGTCCGGAAGATTTGTCTGAAGAGCAGCTGGCCGTGGCTCTCCACCTCTTGGTCGGGGATGACCAAGAGTATTTGCCGAGTGCCCACGCTCCCTTGTTCCTTCGGAAGGACGGGACGTTGGTCGTGGCCGCCATACCCACCTTTGACGGGCACGACCTGGTGCCCCCGCCGCCCTCTGGGGTCCCAGTGGTGACAGCGATGGTGGACGTGTCTTTTGGCGATTCCCGCAGGGATGGGGAAGATGAGGAGGACGAGGAGCGCGACTCGGAGGCGACCCCCAAGGGGATGGGGGAGACCTCCCCCTTGCACAAGGCCGACATCCTGTGCACCTTGCCTGATGACGATGACGAGGTCGGCGTCCTCCCGGAGGGGGAGGAGCCACTCATGGTTCCGACAAAGGGCAGGTCGACGCTGCTCTCCCAGGACGGTGCTCCTGCCTCGACATCGCCCGGAGCTGCTTCAGGTCCATCTGCTGCCCCTGCTTCTGCTCCTGGAGCCAGCGTGCCAATGCCTCGGGCCGCGAGGCTCTCCGGCTTCAAGCTTACAAAGCGGAGGGACTACGCTACGGTGGACCAGTAAGTGTTCTTGTCCTGTCTTGTTCTTGCTTCTGGTACTCGTCCTTGACTGTTCTTCATTGTGAAACTAGGCTGTTGCCCGCGGCGAAGAAGAGAAAGGGGGACGAGGTGGTACTGCTCGAGCCCAGATTGCCTCTTGGGGCCGCACCCCTCTCCGTGGATAAGGGCAGCGATGGTGCTCGTGCTTCTCCAGCCCGATCATCCTCGTGAGGCCTGGTGGAGCATCCTCGGGAGGAGCCAACCCTCGAGGCCCCGCTGGCTTCGGAGGTGCCAACGTCCGGCTCGGGCGCTGGGGTCCCCGAAGCTCAGGAGTTTCTGGCTTCCTAGGCCATGGTGACAATGTCGCCTCCTCCTCCTTCTGCCGCATTGCTATCTCCGGGTTCTTCCACCTCTCCTGACATCCTGGAATGCGCTCTTTCTACGATGGCCCTGCCGCGAGAAGATCTTCAAGGCACCGACCGTTGCTTGGTGGCCGGGCGCTTGGAGCTGGTCTCTAGCTGGATTCACTCCGATGTGTTCGTCTAGGCGACGCTGAGCCAGGCTGCTGCCGACTTCGAGAAGGACAGGGGGTCGTCACCCAAGCTGTGGCCACCCGTGAAGTGG
The DNA here is from genome assembly GCF_003073215.2 of Triticum urartu. Lineage (NCBI taxonomy): Eukaryota > Viridiplantae > Streptophyta > Magnoliopsida > Poales > Poaceae > Triticum > Triticum urartu. The sequence continues at coordinate 149,614,610 of NC_053024.1, read as the reverse complement.
CGCTAAAGGATGCCGGGGATGCCCAGGACCGCTGCCGGTCGCTGGAGGCCGAGCTAGAGACCATGCGGAGGGGGCACACGAAGGAAGCCCGAGGCCGCAAGGTAGAGGAGGAGAAGATGAAGGCCCGAGAGGATGCCGTCAAGGATCGCGACGCCGAACTGGAGCAGTTGGAGAAGGCACAGGCCACGGAGCGCAGCCGACTGGAGGAGCTGGAGTAGAAGCTGAAGGCGGAGAAGGCCGATCTTGATGCCAAGGCAAAGGTCCTGGCTGAGGACCGCGCGGCCTTCAAGATCCTTGAGGAGAGGTCTCAGATGGCACTGTAGTCACTCTATGAGAAGGGCTTGGAGGAACCGCTGGCCCCCGATGACAAGGGCCCCACCCAACTGCTTCCTTATCCGGTCGGTGCGCTGGAGGACGTCGTGAGTGGTATCGGCCGCATGGTAGAGGAAGAAGCCCGCGTTCTTTCCTCAGCGGCGCTGACGCGCTTCTTTAGCCACCTCTATCTTCGCGATCCTGCCACCCGCCTTGATGAGGTGCTGGAGCTCGTGGACAACGAGCATTGCGCGGCCGCTGCCGCGTCCGTCAAGGATCGAATGGAGGCCGTGCTGAAGAGGTTCCGCGCCTTTGCTCCCGCGCCCCCGTCCGGCGGTGCTACTGATCCTGCAACTCCGGCTGGTGGTGCAGATGAAGGCGACACCGTTGAAGAAGTATCCCTTGCCGGTGACGGTGGTGTCCAGGGATGACGAGATAACTTGCCAGCGGCTCCTTTCCTGTTTTAGTTTCTGCAATATGCACCATGCCTCGTGGAGTCGTTAAACTCGTGTTTGGTTTCAGGAGGATAATAGGTCTTGTAATATTTGCTTTGAAATTCTTCAATTTTCTTTCCATTTGCTTTACGTTCTACGTCAGCAGGGCCCGACCCCGTGCATACCTCAGCAGCCATTGGGCCGTCCGGATCACCAGGACAGACCAAGGAGTGAGGGGCTACGTGATCAGTTAGGCTCCTGAGTCGCGATGCTCAGGAGTCCCCCTTGACGCGCAAAAAACCTATAGAAAGGGGATCTAGGAGTAGGCCTAGTGTTCTACGTTGGCAAGGCCCGACCCCGCGGATACCTCAACTGCCATTGGGCCGTTCAGATCACCAAGATGGACCAAGGAGTGAGGGGCTACGTGGTCAGTCAGGCTCCTGAGTCGTGAAGCTTAGGAGTCCCCCTTGACGTTCAAACGACCTTCGTACCTTGGCTCCGCATGGGAGGGCACGCGACGACTAGGTCCAAGGGACCTGGCAGGGTGGCGTACGCTTGGGCGTGACCCGAGCGCAGCCCCCGTGCCCAGCCCCCTCGCGCGACTCTCCCGAGGGGAGGTGTTGTGATGGGGCCAGACACTGAGCTCGGGGGCTCCCTGAGGTTGATACGGCTGTGAGGCCGCCCCCAGTTGTTTATCACCAGCACAGAGCGTAGCGCTTCCACACTTTTACGGGCATAGCCGCTCCTTGGCAGTGTCGACTCCCTACCGCGGAGAGCCCCCGGGGCGTGTACAGCCCCACCCGGACACGTGTCTTGCACGGTAGGGCTAGACGAGGTGTGTCTGGGCACTCATGAGCCAGCGCGGGACTCACGAGGCCCTACCTCAAGGCGGGTTGCGCCTGGTCTTGGTTCTTGATGGCTATGGCGTTCCTGTGAGATGGTTAGACAACCTACGCCGAATGAATTTCCTGAGGTTATCGCACGAGAAGGCCAAGTACCAATGACCCCAGGAGGTGACGTAAACGGGGTCGGCCCGCCAGACAGAGCACAACCGTTGGATTTATCGACGCTGCAGGGACGGGCCTGAGCACAGACGCCGTGCCTAGCCTTCTTATGCGAAGGATCGTGAAGAAAGACGATCGACGCGCGGCTCCCGTGGTGGGTGACAATCAAGCAGGTGATAACCATAGATACATTATGCATGAAAAGCGAACTAGCTTAGGTAAATGCAAGAACGATACATGCCAGTGGGTCGGACCCGAGCGGCCTGGGGATGATGCAGCCCGAGGGGCGCCCCCAGCAGGGTGAACTAAGGATGCAAGTGGATACATGCCGCAGGGACAGACCCACGTGGCCTGGGAATGATGTGGCCTAGGGGGCGCTCCCAGCTAAATAAACTTGGAAAATGTCACCTGCAGGTCTGGTTGTCAAAGGAGTGTTGGGGTAGCTAAAGACACATGGCGAAGAAGTCGCTCCTCATGAGCTGTCGAGACCTAGAGCCTCGGGAGGCTCTGGAGGCTCAGGTGGCCTCCTGAAGACCGTCTCCATCTCTGCCAGGACTGCGTGATGCCTGGCCTCCTGACCTGCTAGGATGCTCCGCAGGTTGCGTTGGAAGGCGGCTACCATGCTCGGTAGGCCGAACGACATGCGAACGTAGCTGTGAGGTGGACCCTCACACCGTCCAGCATGTGAGGGCCAGAAGCGCTCCTGGGATGCGGCCCTGTTGAGCCTCGGGATGTCGATGCAGACACGCGGCTCACCACCCTCGCCTAGATGGGGAGCAGCGCCAGGTGGGCGGCGGTCGCCGCGTATTGCTCTTGCTTCCTGAAGCTCTTGAGCGGCCTTGTAGATGAACTCCTGGGTGCCGGGCGCTCCTCAGCCGGTGTCCTCCTGAGGGAAACGTGCCGCGAAGCACACCTCCATGTGGTGCCTGAGCGCCTCCCTCGTGATGTTAGCCAGGTCGGAGGCCCTCCAGAAGAGAGCTCCCGAGCCCTGCCCGAGGAGGGCGCTGGGCACGCCTCCCTATGCAAGGGAGGGAGGCGCGCCAGGCACGGGCACCGATCCTGAGGTGGCGCCGCTCCCCTGAGGCCCAGTGTGGAGTAGCCGCTTCTTCTTCTTGGGGTTGGCCTCAGGAGGGTACTACACATATGCGTTGAAAGGGTCTTCGACTGCTGCAGCTTGGAAGGCACACTCGAGGGAGCACACCACGTCTCTTTCTTCGCAGGGGATGATAACCCACAAGTATAGGGGATCGCAATAGTTTTCGATAAGTAAGAGTGTCGAACCCAACGAGGAGCTAAAGGTAGAACAAATATTCCCTCAAGTTCTATCGACCACCGATACAACTCTACGCACGCTTGACGTTCGCTTTACCTAGAACAAGTATGAAACTAGAAGTACTTTGTAGGTGTTGTTGGATAGGTTTGCAAGATAATAAAGAGTACGTAAATAAAAAGTAGGGGCTATTTAGATAAAGAAACAATAAAGTAAATATAGCGAGTGTGGAAAAGTGGTGGTAGGAGTTGCGAAATTTCCCCTAAGCGATTGACTACTTTACTAGACCGATAGCAAGTATTATGTGGGAGAGGCCACTGCTAGCATGTCATCCCTGACTTGGAATTCTATGCACTTATGATTGGAACTATTAGCAAGCATACACAACTACTAATGTTCATTAAGGTAAAACCCAACCATAGCATTAAGGTATATTGATCCCCCTTCAATCCCGTATGCATCAATTTCTATGCTAGGTTGAAGCTTCTGTCACTCTTGCCCTCCAATACATAGTCCTATCAACATACAACTAACCCTAGGGTGTGATCCACGCGCGCAATCATATGATGGGCACCAAAGGACAGCAACATAACCACAAGCAAATTAAATCAATCATAGCACTTCATCAAACACCGATAGGACAACGAAAATCTACTCTGACATCATAGGATGGCAACACATCATTGGATAATAATATGAAGCATAAAGCACCATGTTCAAGTAGAGGGTACATCGGGTTGCGGGAGAGTGGACCTCTGTAGATAGAGGGGGGAAGGTGATGGAGATGTTGGTGAAGATGGCGGAGGTGTTGGTGTAGACCGCGGTGATGATGATGGCCCCTGGCGGCGTTTCGGCGCCACCGGAAGCGAGGGGGAAAGAGCCCCCTCCTTCTTCTTCTTCCTTGACCTCCTCCCTATATGGCAGAAGGGTTTGTCCTCTGGTCCATGGCCTCCATGGCACGGGAGGGGCGAGAGCCCCTCCGAGATTGGATCTGTCTCTCTCTGTTTCTGCGTTCTCAGATTCTTCCCTTTCACCATTTCTTATATTCCCGGATATCCGTAACTCCGATTGGGCTGAAATTTTGAAACGATCTCTATCCGGAAATTAGCTTTCTTGCGGTGAAAGAAGGGCATAATCCGCCTTACAGGTGGCCCATGAGGGTTAGGGGCGCACCCAGGGGGGCAGGCGCGCCCCCTGCCTCGTGGCCACCTCGGGCATCGTCTCGCGTGGATTTTTCTTCCCAAAAATCATATATATTCCAAAAAAAATCTGCGTCAGTTTTTATCCCGTTTGGACTCTGTTTGATATGGATATTCTACGAAACAAAAAACATGCAACAAACAGGAACTGGCACTGGGCACTACATCAATATGTTAGTCCAAAAAATAGTATAAAAAGTTACCAAAAGTATATGAAAGTTCAATAATATTGGCATGGAACAATCAAAAATTATAGATACGACGGAGACATATCAACATCCCCAAGCTTAATTCCTGCTCGTCCTTGAGTAGGTAAATGATAAAAAAGATAATTTTTGATGTGAAATGCTACCTAGCATAATCTTGATCATGTAATCTAATCATGGCATGAATATTAAGACACGAGTGATTCAAAGCAATAGTCTATCATTTGACATAAAAACAATAATACTTCAAGCCTACTAATAAAGCAATCATGTCTTTTCAAAATAACATGGGCAAAGAAAGTTATCCCTACAAAATCATATAGTCTAGCTATGCTCCATCTTCACCACACAAAATATTCACATCATGCACAACCCCGATGACAAGCCAAGCAATTGTTTCATACTTTTGACGTTCTCAAACCTTTTCAACTTTCACGCAATACATGAGCGTGAGCCATGGACATAGCACTATAGGTGGAATAGAATGGTGGTTGTTGAGAAGACAAAAAGGAGAAGATAGTCTCACATCAACTAGGCGTATCAACGGGCTATGGAGATGCCCATCAATAGATATCAATGTGAGTGAGCAGGGATTGCCATGCAACAGATGCACTAAGAGCTATAAGTGTATGAAAGCTCAAACTAAAACTAAGTGGGTGTGCATCCAACTTGCTTGCTCATGAAGACCTCGGGCGTTTTCGGAAGCCCATCATCGAAATATACAAGACAAGTTCTATAATGAAAATTCCCACTAGTATATGAAAGTGATAACTCAAGAGACTCTCTATATGAAGAACATGGTGCTACTTTGAAGCACAAGTGTGGTAAAAGGATAGTAACATTGCCCCTTCGCTCTTTTTCTCTCTTTTTTGTTTTTTATTTTTTTATTTTTTTATTTTTTATGGGCTTCTTTGGCCTTTTTTTATTTGGGCTTCTTTGGCCTCTTTTATTTATTTTTAAAGTCCGGAGTCTCATCCCGACTTGTGGGGGAATCATAGTCTCCATCATCCTTTCCTCACTGGGGCAATGCTCTAATAATGATGATCATCACACTTTTATTTACTTACAACTCGATACTAGAACAAATATATGACTCTATATGAATGCATCCGGCGGTGCACCGGGATGTGCAATGATCTAGCATAGCAATGACATCAAAAAACGGACAAGCCATGAAAACATCATGCTAGCTATCTTACGATCATGCAAAGCAATATGACAATGATGCTCAAGTCATGTATATGATGATGATGGAAGTTGCATGGCAATATATCTCGGAATGGCTATGGAAATGCCATGATAGGTAGGTATGGTGGATGTTTTGAGGAAGGCATATGGTGGGTTTATGGTACCGGCGAAAGTTGCGCGGTACTAGAGAGGCTAGCAATGGTGGAAGGGTGAGAGTGCGTATAATCCATGGACTCAACATTAGTCATAAAGAACTCACATACTTATTGCAAAGTCTATTAGCTACCGAAACAAAGTACTATGCGCATGCTCCTAGGGGGATAGATTGGTAGGAAAAGACCATCGCTCGTCCCTGACCGCCACTCATAAGGAAGACAATCAATAAATAAATCATGCTCCGACTTCGTTACATAACGGTTCACCATACGTGCATGCTACGGGAATCACAAACCTCAACACAAGTATTTCTACAATCCACAACTACCCACTAGCATGACTCTAATATCACCATCTTTATATCGCAAAACTATTGCAAGGAATCAAACATATCATATTCAGTGATCTACAAGTTTTATGTAGGATTTTATGACTAACCATGTGAATGACCAGCTCCTGTCATCTCTCCAAATAGATATAAGTGAAGCAATAGAGTTTAATTCTTTCTACAAAATATATGCCCACGCTCTAGCAAATATAAGTGAAGCAAAAGAGCATTCTACAAATGGCGGTTTTCTATGTAAGGAGAAACAGACAATCCAAACTTCAAATGATATAAGCGAAGCACATGAAGCATTCTATAAAGCCATACTCAAAAGATATAAGTGAAGTGCAAAGAGCATTCTATAAATAAACCAAGGACTATCTCATACCATCATGGTGCATAAAAGAAAAATAAAAACTAAATGCAAAAGACGCTCCAAGATTGCACATATCACATGAACGAAACGAATCCGAAAACATACCGATACTTGTTGAAGAAAGAGGGGATGCCTTCCGGGGCATCCCCAAGCTTAGACGCTTGAGTCTCCTTGAATATTTACTTGGGGTGCCTCGGGCATACCCAAGCTTGAGCTCTTGCCTCTCTTCCTTCTTCTCACATCGAGACCTTCTCGATCATCGAACACTTCATCCACACAAAACTTCAACAGAAAACTCGGTAAGATCCGTTAGTATAATGAAGCAAATTACTACTCTAAGTATTGTTGCAACCCAATTCATATTTTGTTTTTGCATTGTGTCTACTACAATTTAACTTTTCCATGGCTTAATACACTGATATAAATTGTTAGTTTCATCGAAACAAGCAAACTATGCATCAAAAACAGAATCTGTCTAAAACAGAACAGTCTGTAATAATCTGAACATTCACCATACTTCTGATACTTGAAAAATTCTTCCAAAATTAGGAAAAATAAAAAATTTGTATGGAAATACAGTGCAGAAAGAATCATAACCATTTGACGTTCCAGCTAAAAATGTAAAATCGCACACTACAGCCAAAGTTTCTGTCCTGCACCGTACAAACCAACAAGCAAAGTAAACATCCTAAAGGCAAACCTTGGCACATTATTTTTATGATACAATGGAATTGTACAAGGGGATAATTATTTTTATTTAAAAGTTTCTGTAATCAAGATTCACAAAGTTTCCGTGAGCATGAACAAAGTTCAAGGCTAGCTCCCACTTCAACAATGCTTGTCTTTCTCACTTTCGCTTTCCTTTTTGAAAAAGTTTTGGGTCACCCTATTTATTTTTGTTGTTTTCAAACTATATAAAAGAACTAAAGAGAAATAAATGACTCTCTAAAACTTCCGGGTTGTCTCCCTGGCAGCGCTTTCTTTAAAGCCATTAAGCTAGGCATATAGTGCTCAAGTAGTGAATCCACCCGGATCCCAAGGTATATCAAAGCCAATTTTAATTAACAATGATTTATAATTTACTAGTGAGCACAAAGTAACATATATCATATAACTTCGAAGTCTAACTCTCTTCCTATGCATCGGCATGTCATAAAAGAACAATTCATGCACACATAGTAAAGGCCAATGCATAGTATAAATAGTTTCTTGCAATTTTATCGTATTGGAAACATAGAGAGGTGGAGATATAGTTCCCCTCTCATAATAATTGCAAGTAGGAGCAGCAAGCACATGCATATTATATTCATCAAAATCATCATGTGCAGTAGTAAAAGGAAACCCATCAATATAATCCTTAATAAGTGCAAACTTCTCCGATATAGTGTAGTTGGGAGAATTCAAAAAGATAATAGGACTATCATGCGTGGGTGCAATAGCAACAATTTCATGTTTAGCATAAGGAACTATAGCAAGTTCATCTCCATAAGCATAATTCATATTGGCATCTTGGCCACAAGCATATCAAGCATCATCAAAAAGGGATATTTCAAGAGAATCAACGGGATCATAGTAGTCATCATAGCAATCATCCTTCGGTAAGCATGAAGGGAAATTAAACAATGTATGAGTTGAAGAGTTACTCTCATTAGAAGGTGGGCATGGGTAGCTAATCCACTCTTCCTCCTTTTGTTCTTCGCTCTCCTCATCATCTTTTTCATCCAATGAGTTCACAGTTTCATCAATTTCTTCTTCCATAAACTCCTGCAAAATATTAGTCTCTTCTTGGACAGCGGAGACTTTCTCAATAAGTGCATTAATATAGGAATTGCATTCATAATTCTCATAGCAATAAGTCAACATAGCAAAATTTTCAGGCCTATAAACATCATCATCAAAAGCTTCATACTTTTCAAACAAAGATTCAATTTCATAAGCACCCTTAAAAGCAACAAATTCTTCTATTTGTTCCACATCATAGTAATCATATATACCTCTAGCATAAGAAGCCAAGGTTTCATTATCATTAAAGTCACATGAAAAGGGAAGGTGTGGAGCCTTCACCTTAGAGCAACAAGTATAATCATATCTGAAGCATAGTTGCCTAGCATACCAATTCAATATATGAATTTGATCCCATAATAGTTTCCCTTTTTGTGTTAAGCGGTAATCCCTAAAGTATTCACGTTGATCCAACGTTACTCCCATTACATAATTGAATGGGGTTTTCTCAGGATTATTAAAGTAGTACATAATATTTTTCACAAAACCAACATCAAGAGTTTTAGGAGGTTCACCATCTCCATGAGCAGAAAGTACACCTAATTTTTTTGGTATTTTGTGTTCCATATCCATAACTAAAGATAAATAACAACTAAGAACAGCAAATAAAAATTACTTAGTGATAAAGCAAACAAGCACACACGAGAATATTCACCCCACGCTATAACTCCCCGGCAACGGCGCCAGAAAAAGGTCTTGATAACCCACAAGTATAGGGGATCGCAACAGTTTTCGATAAGTAAGAGTGTCGAACCCAACGAGGAGCTAAAGGTAGAAAAAATATTCCCTCAAGTTCTATCGACCACCGATACAACTCTACGCACGCTTGACGTTCGCTTTACCTAGAACAAGTATGAAACTAGAAGTACTTTGTAGGTGTTGTTGGATAGGTTTGCAAGATAATAAAGAGTACGTAAATAAAAAGTAGGGGCTGTTTAGATAAAGAAACAACAAAGTAAATATAGCGAGTGTGGAAAAGTGGCGGTAGGAGTTGCGAAATTGCCCCTAAGCGATTGACTACTTTACTAGACCGATAGCAAGTATTATGTGGGAGAGGCCACTGCTAGCATGTCATCCCTGACTTGGAATTCTATGCACTTATGATTGGAACTATTAGCAAGCATACGCAACTACTAATGTTCATTAAGGTAAAACCCAACCATAGCATTAAGGTATATTGGTCCCCCTTCAATCCCGTATGCATCAATTTCTATGCTAGGTTGAAGCTTCTGTCACTCTTGCCCTCCAATACATAGTCCTATCAACATACAACTAACCCTAGGGTGTGATCCACATGCGCAATCATATGATGGGCACCAAAGGACAACAACATAACCACAAGCAAATTAAATCAATCATAGCAATTCATCAACCACCGATAGGACAACGAAAATCTACTCAGACATCATAGGATGGCAACACACCATTGGATAATAATATGAAGCATAAAGCACCATGTTCAAGTAGAGGGTACAATGGGTTGCGGGAGAGTGCACCGCTGTAGATAGAGGGGGGAAGGTGATGGAGATGTTGGTGAAGATGGCGGAGGTGTTGGTGTAGATCGCGGTGATGGTGATGGCCCCCGGCGGCGTTCTGCACCATCGGAAGCGAGGGGGAGAGAGCCCCCCTCCTTCATCTTCTTCTTCCTTGACCTCCTCCCTAGATGGGAGAAGGGTTTCCCCTCTGGTCCATGGCCTCCATGGCACGGGAGGGGTGAGAGCCCCTCCGAGATTGGATCTGTCTCTCTGTCTCTCTCTATTTCTGCATTCTCAGATTCTTCCCTTTCACCGTTTCTTGTATTCCCGGACATCCGTAACTCCGATTGGGCTGAAATTTTGACACGATATCTATCCGGAAATTAGCTTTCTTGCGGTGAAAGAAGGGCATAAACCGCCTAACGGATGGCCCACGAGGGTCAGGGGCGCGCCCAGGGGGGCAGGCGCGCCCCCTGCCTCGTGGCCACCTCGGGCACCGTCTCGCGTGGATTTTTGTTCCAAAAATCATATATATTCCAAAAAAATCTCCGTCAGTTTTTATCCCGTTTAGACTACGTTTGATATGGATATTCTGCGAAACAAAAAACATGCAACAAACAGGAGCTGGCACTGGGCACTAGATCAATATGTTAGTCCCAAAAATAGTATAAAAAGTTGCCAAAAGTATGTGAAAGTTCAATAATAGTGGCATGGACCAATCAAAAATTATAGATACGACGGGGACGTATCAGGGGACTGTGATGATTCCGCTGCTTCCTAGCATCTTGAGGATGTTGTAGCCATGGTGGGTGACCGCCATGAATTTGGCTAGCGCTGGGTACCCGAGGATGGCATTGTACGACAGGCGGATGTGGGCGACGTTGAAGTCGACGAGCTCTGTTTGGTAGTTGTCGCGCTGACCGAAGGTGACAGGGAGACAAACTTGCCCTATCGGGGTGGTGGAGCCGTTAGTCACTCCTGAGAAAGGCTTGGTGGGCTGGAGGTGATCGTATGGCAGTTGGAGGCTGTCAAACGTCTCGACGGACAGGACACTGAGCCCTGCGCCGCCGTCGATGAGGGTCTTGGTGACTTGGACATTGCTGATGACGGGTGAACAGAGCATTGGGAGGACGCCAGTGGTTGCCGCACATTTGAGCTGGTCTGCCAAGCTAAAGGTGATGGCGTACTTGGACCATCTGAGCAGGCGCGTAGCCTCGAGCTTGGGGAGGGCTGCATTCACCTCACGAGAGAACTGCTTGAAGATACGCTGGGAAGCTGGGGCCCGAGCGCCACCTAAGATGCAGGTGATGGCACGCGACTTCTGGGAGCCCCTAGCCCCTTCGTCCTGTTGGTGGTCATCGTTCCTCCTTGGTGGCGGCGGCAGCGGAGGGAGACCAGGGTTGCCCTGAGGATGGAACTCGCGAGGCTGGTCCCTCCAGGCACCCTCACGAGGCTGGTCCTGCCAGCGGTCCTCGTGAGGCTGGTCGCGCCACTCCTGGCGAGGCCCATGGTCGTCCCAACGTCCTCCACCTCATCCACGTCCTCGGTCGTAGCCCCGGTCGTTGCGCTTGGGGCATCGACCGAAGCATCCATCTCAAATGGCCCTGAGCTCTTGAAAATCGTTGGTGTTGTGGTTGCACACGTTGTGGAAGGTGCAGAACGTACAGCTACCCTTGGATGACTCGGGAAGGTCTCGGCCGTGCTTGGTAGCTGGTTCTGCCGCGAGTACGGCCACCCCTTTGCGCTTCACGTCCTTGACCTTGGCCTTCTTCTCCTCTGGATCCACAGCAGGGAGCTCGAGGAGGGTGAGGCGCCCCTACTCGGCTCTTGCACACTTGGTTGCTATGTTGAACAACTCCAAAGTCGTGCACAACTCCTCATGGATGGCGAGCTCCTCCTTCATCTTGATGTCGCGGACGCCGTCGGAAAACGTTGAGATGATGGCCTCGTCTGTCACCTTGGGGATCTTGAGGCGCACGCTATTGAAGCATTGGATGTACTTCTGGAGGGTCTCTCCCGGCTGTTGCTTGATACGGCGTAGGTCACCCGCGGCCGGGGGCGGTTGCGATTGCCCTGGAAGTTGGCGACGAAGTGGCCGCGCATCTCATCCTAGGAGGAAATTGAGCCCAGGGGCTGGTTCAGGAGCCATGAGCGGACACCGTCCTTGAGAGCCATGGGAAACCAGTTTGCCATGACCTTTTCGTCGCCATTGGGCGCCTCGATGCTCAGCTCGTAGAGCTGCAAGAACTCCGCAGGGTCGGGGGTGCCGTCGTAGCGAGGAGGCAGATCCGGCTTGAACTTGCCCGACCAGATGACGCTACGCAGCTCCGGAGTGAAGGGGGCAGCCTGCCGTGGCCATCGGGGCCTGTCGTGGAGGCAGAGCTTGATCTTGGTGTCCCTGCACTGCCACGACAAGTGGCGCATGGTCCTGCTGCGGCAAGCGACCCTAACGTGGCGGTTTTGGGAGCGGTGGAGTGTTTTCTTGCGGAGGGGGATCTCTTGGCAGCTTCTTTCTTCAAGCGTGGGCGCACGACGCGGTGGATCATGCTGCGGGACCGCACATCTTGGAGCGAGGGCACCGTCTTGACGCGGAGGAGGCGGAGGCGCTCCATGAGCCGCATGTCTCAGTGTGAGGGCGCCGTCTTGGTGCGGAGGCGCTCCGTGAGCCACATCGCCCTCAGCCGGGGGCGGGCGAGGTAGCGAGAGGGATGGTGCAGGAGAGCCCCCTGCGGGCTGACGAGCTCGGCGATGTGGTCCAACCAGTCCTCGTAGAGGTCGTCGACCGGGTGGTAGCGCAGGAGCTCCTGTGCCATGAGCAGCGCGGCCTATGCGTCAGTGGGTGCGCGGTGAGCGTGAGACGATGAGCCGGCCGGAGTCAGCGATGGGGTGGCGGTGGAGCCGTCTCGCGGCACAGAGGGGTGCAGTGAGGAAGCTTGCTGCTCGTTTGCCGCCAGGCCGATGGCGGTGTTGGCGGCGCGTGACGGAGAACGACGGGGAGGCCCGCCGACAGGGGCTGTCTGAGCGACACGGGTGGCGAGGGAGGCCCGGCACTCAGCGCGGGCCCAGCGAGCGTCGGCCATGAACTTGGTAGAGTGGCGAAGCGCGGATTGACGAAGGGGAAATCTCAAGCGCATCCCTACCTGGCGCACCAAATGTCGGATTTCCGGTTCCGACAAAACCCTTGAGGTTCGAACACTGGGGTGCGCACGAAGATCTCTCCCCCTCTCTAGGTCGCACGAATTATGATCTCACGGCCCAGCTCGATGAACCCAAAGAACAAGAGACACAAGAGTTTATAATGGTTCAGGCCACCGATGTGGTGTAGTACCTGATACGTCCATTTTGCATCATGCTTTTATATCAATATTTATTGCATTATGGGCTGTTATTTCACATTATTTCACAATACTTATGGCTATTCTCTCTTATTTTACAAGGTTTACATAAGGAGGGAGAATGCCGGTAGCTGTAATTCTGGGCTGAAAAAGGAGCAAATATTAGAGACCTATTCTGCACAACTCCAAAAGTCTTGAAACTCCACGGAACACCTTATAATAAATAATGACAAATCCTCGCCAAAGATGAAGACTAGGGGGCCCACACCCTTCTCACGAGGGTGGGGGGCGCCCCCCCTAGGGCGCGCCCCTACCTCGTGGGCCCCCTGGTGGCTCTCCGATGACCATCTTCTCCTATATGAAGTCTTTCGTCGAGAAAAAAATAAGAAGCAACCTTTCGGGATGAAACTCCGCCGCCACGAGGTGGAACCTTGGCGGATCCAATCTAGAGCTCCGACAGAGCTGTTCTGTCGGGGAAACTTCCCTCCCGGAGGGGGAAATCATCGCCATCATCATCACCAACGCTCCTCTCATCAGGAGAGGGTAATCTCCATCAACATCTTCATCAGCACCATCTCATCTCAAAACCCTAGTTCATCTCTTGTATCCAATTCTTGTCTCCAAGTCCGGGATTGGTGCTAGTAGTGTTAATTACTCCTTGTAGTTGATGCTAGTTGGTTTAATTGGTGGAAGATCATATGTTCAGATCCTATATGTATATTAATACCCCTTTGATTATGAACATGTTTATGCTTTGTGAGTAGTTACATTTGTTCCTGAGGACAAGGGAGAAGTCTTGCTATTAGTAGTCATGTGAATTTGGTATTCATTCGATATTTTGATGAGATGTATGTTGTCTAGCCTCTAGTGGTGTTATGTGAACGTCGACTACATAACACTTCACCATTATTTGGGCCTAGAGGAAGGCATTGGGAAGTAATAAGTAGATGATGGGTTGCTAGAGTGACAGAAGCTTAAACCCTAGTTTCATGCTATGGTTAGGTTTACCTTAATACTTTTGTTGTAGTTGCGGATGCTTGCAATAGAGGTTAATCATAAGTGGGATTCTTGTTGAAGTAAGAACATCACCCAAGCACCGGTCCACCCACATGTCAAATTATCAAAGTACCGAACGCGAATCATATGAACGTGATGAAAACTAGCTTGACGATATTCCCATGTGTCCTCGGGAGCGCTTTTCCTTATATAAGAGTTTGTCCAGGCTTGTCCTTTGCTACAAAAAGGATTGGGCCACCTTGTTGCACTTCATTTACTTTTGTTATTTGTTGCTCGTTACAAATTATCTCATCAAAAACTATATGTTACCACTTATTTCAGTACTTGCAGAGAATACCTTGCTGAAAACCGTTTATCATTTCCTTCTGCTCCTCGTTGGGTTCGACACTCTTACTTATCGAAAGGACTACAATAGATCCCCTATACTTGTGGGTCATCAAGACTCTTTTCTGGCACCATTGCCGGGGAGTGAAGCACCTTTGGTAGGTGGAATTTGGTAAGGAAAAATTTATATAGTGTGCTGAAATTTACTGTCACTTGTTACTATGGAAAGTAATCCTCTAAGGGGCTTGTTTGGGGTATTTTCACCCCGGCCAGTAGAGCAAAGAGTTGCTCGTCAACCTACTGAACCTATTGAAAATGAAATTCCTTATGAGTATCCTTTGAGTATAATAGAAAAACTACTAGCTAATCCTTTTACAGGAGATGGAACAAAGCATCCTGATGAACACCTAATATATGTGGATGAAGTTTGTGGATTATTTAAACTTGCAGGTATTCCGGATGATGTTGCTAAGAAGAAGGTCTTCCCTTTATCTTTGAAGGGAGACGCATTGACATGGTATAGGCTATGTGATGATATGGGATCATGGAACTATAGAAGATTGAAATTGGAATTTCATCAAAAGTATTACCTTATGCATCTTGTTCATCGTGATCACAATTGTATATATAATTTTTGGCCTCGCGAAGGAGAAAGCATCGCTCAAGCTTGGGGGAGGCTTAAATCAATGTTATAATCATGCCCCAATCATGAGCTCCCAAAAGAAATAATTCTTCAAAAAATTTATGCTCGGCTTTCTGAAAATAATCGCACCATGCTCGATACTTCTTGTGCTGGCTCTTTTATGATGAAGACTATTGAATTTAGATGGGATTTATTGGATATAATTAAACACAACTCTGAAGATTGGGACCTCGACAATGGTAAGGAGTCAGGTATGACACCTAAGTTTGATTGTGTTAAATCCTTTATGGATACCGATATTTTCCGTAAGTTTAGCACTAAATATGGACTTGATTCTGAGATAGTAGCTTCTTTCTGTGAATCTTTTGCTACTTATGTTGACCCCCCTAAGGAGAAGTGGTTTAAATATCATCCTCCCATAGAAGTAAAAGTAGCTGCATCTATTAAAGTTGAAGAAAAGACTGTCACTTATAATGATCCTATTGTTCCTACTTGTTATGTTGAGAAACCACCTTTCCTTGTTAGGATAAAGGATCATGCTAAAGCTTCAATTGTGGTTCGTAAAAGCAATATTGAAACATATACACCTCCCGAGCAAGTTAAAGTTGAACCTATTATTGCTATTGTTAAAGATCTCTTGTCTGATAATATTGATGGGCATGTTATTCAGTTCTGCAGTGAAAATGCTAGAATTGCTAAACCTTATGCTAAAGATAAACATAGACCTGTGGTAGGCGTGCCTGTTATTTCTGTTAAAATAGGAGATCGTTGTTATCATGGCTTATGTGATATGGGTGCTAGTGCTAGTGTTATACCTTATGACTTGTATAAAGAAATCAAGCATGAAATTGCACCTGATGAGTTAGAAGATATTGATGTCACAATTAAACTTGCTAATAGAGATACTATTTCAGCAATGGGAATTGTTAGAGATGTTGAAGTCTTGGGCGGGAAAACTAAATATCCTGCTGATTTTCTTGTTCTTAGTTCTCCACAAGATAGCTTTTGTCCCATTATATTTAGTAGACCCTTCTTGAATACAGTTAATGCTAGGACAGACTGCGAAAAGAATGTTGTTACTATTGGCTTGGATGATATGACTCATGAGTTTAATTTCTCTAAATTTAGTAAACAACACAGTGAAGAAGAATTGCCTAGTAAGGATGAAATTATTGGTCTTGCTTCTATTGTCGTACCTCCTAATGATCCTTTAGAACAATATTTGCTAGACCATGAGAATGAAATGTTTGTGAATGAAAGAAGGGAAATAGATGAAGTATTCTTTAAAGAAGAACCTATGCTAAAACACAATTTGCCTGTTGAAATCCTAGGGGATCCTCCTCCACCTAAGGGTGATCTCATGTTTGAGCTTAAACCGTTGCCTGATAATCTTAAATATGCTTATCTTGATGAAAAGAAGATATATCCTGTTATTATTAGTGCTAACCTTTCAGAGCATGAAGAAGAAATATTATTGAAAACTCTGAAGAAGCACCATGCTGCTATTGGATATACTCTTGATGATCTTAAGGGCATTAGTCCCACTCTATGTCAATATAAAATAAATTTGGAAGCAGATGCCAAACCAGTTCGTGATCCTCAACGACGTCTGAATCCTAAAATGAAAGAAGTGGTAAGAAAATAAATACTAAAGCTTCTAGAGGTAGGCATAATTTATCCCGTTGCTGATAGTCAGTGGGTAAGTCCTGTTCATTGTGTCCCTAAGAAGGGAGGTATTACTGTTGTTCCTAATGATAAAGATGAATTGATTCCACAAAGAATTATTAACGGTTATAGGATGGTAATTGATTTCCGCAAATTAAATAAGGCTACTAAGAAAGATCATTACCCCTTACCTTTTATCGATCAAATGCTAGAAAGATTATGCAAACATACACATTACTGCTTTCTAGATGGTTATTCTGGTTTCTCTCAAATACCTGTGTCGGCTAAAGATCAATCAAAGACTATTTTTACATGCCCTTTTGGTACTTTTGCTTATAGACGTATGCCTTTTGGTTTATGTAATGCACCTGCTACCTTTCAAAGATGCATGATGGCTATATTCTCTGACTTTTGTGAGGTTTTCATGGACGACTTTCCGTCTATGGATCTTCTTTTGATGATTGCTTGAGCAATCTTGATCGAGTTTTGTAGAGATGTGAAGAAATTAGTCTTGTCTTGAATTGGGAAAAGTGCCACTTTATGGTTAATGAAGGTATTGTCTTGGGGCATAAAGTTTCTGAAAGAGGTATTGAAGTTGATAAAGCTAAGGTTGATGCTATTGAAAAGATGCCATGTCCCAAGGACATCAAAGGTATAAGAAGTTTCCTTGGTCACGCTGGATTTTATAGGAGGTTCATCAAGGACTTCTCGAAAATTTCTCGGCCTCTGACTAATTTATTACAAAAATATATACCATTTGTCTTTGATGATGATTGTGTAGAAGCATTTGAAATACTTAAGAAAGCATTAGTCTCTGCACCTATTGTTCAGCCACCTAATTGGAATTTACCCTTTGAAATTATGTGTGATGCTAGTGATTATGCTGTAGGTGGTGTTCTAGGGCAAAGAGTTGATAAGAAATTAAATGTTATCCATTATGCTAGTAAGACTCTAGACAATGCTCAAAGAAATTATGCTACTACTAAAATAGAACTTTTAGTAGTTGTATTTGCTTGTGATAAGTTCAGACCTTATAGTGTCGATTCTAAAGTAACTATCCACACTGATCATGCTGCTATTAAATATCTTATGGAGAAGAAAGATGCTAAACCTAGACTTATTAGATGGGTTCTCTTGCTACAATAATTTGATTTGCATATTGTTGATAGAAAAAGAGCTGAGAACCCCGTTGCAGACAACTTATCTAGGTTAGAGAATGTTCTTGATGACCCACTACCTATTGATGATATTTTTCCTGATGTACAATTAAATGTCATAAGTACTTCTCGTAGTACCCCTTGGTATGCTGATTATGCTAATTACATAGTTGCTAAATTTATACCACCTAGCTTCACATACCAACAAAAGAAAAAGTTCTTCTATGATTTGAGACATTACTTTTGGGATGACCCACATCTTTATAAAGAAGGAGTAGATGGTGTTATTAGACGTTGTGTACCTAAGCATGAACAGGAACAGATCCTACGCAAGTGCCACTCCGAAACTTATGGAGGACACTACGCGGGAGATAGAACTACACATAAGGTATTGCAATTCGGTTTTTATTGGCCTACTCTCTTCAAGGATGCCCGTAAGTTTGTCCTTTCTTGCAATGAATGTCAAAGAATTGGTAATATTAGTAGACATCAAGAAATGCCTATGAATTATTCACTTGTTATTGAACCGTTTGATGTTTGGGGCTTTGATTATATGGGACCTTTTCCTGCCTCTAATGGATATACTCATATTTTAGTTGCTGTTGATTACATTACTAAGTGGGTAGAGGCTATTCCAACTAGTAGTGCTGATCATAACACTTCTATTAAAATTCTTAAAGAAGTTATTTTTCCGAGGTTTGGAGTCCCTAGATATTTAATGACTGATGGTGGTTCACATTTTATTCATGGTGCTTTCCGTAAAATGCTTGCTAAATATGACGTCAATCATAGAATTGCATCCCCGTATCACCCACAGTCTAGTGGTCAAGTAGAATTGAGTAATAGAGAACTCAAATTAATTTTGCAAAAGACGGTCAATAGGTCTAGAAAGAATTGGTCCAAGAAACTTGATGATGCATTATGGGCCTATAGAACTGCATATAAAAATCCTATGGGTATGTCTCCGTATAAAATGGTATATGGAAAAGCATGTCACTTACCTCTCGAACTAGAACATAAGGCATATTGGGCTATTAAAGAGCTCAACTATGATTTCAAACTTGCCGGTGAAAAGAGGTTATTTGATATTAGCTCACTTGATGAATGGAGAACCCAAGCTTATGAAAATGCCAAGTTGTTTAAATAAAAGGTTAAACGATGGCATGACAAAAGGATACAAAAGCGTGAGTTTAATGTAGGTGATTATGTATTGCTATACAACTCTCGTTTAAGATTTTTTGCAGGGAAACTTCTCTCTAAATGGGAAGGCCCCTATGTTATCGAGGAGGTCTATCGTTCCGGTGCCATAAAAATCAACAACTTCGAAGGCAAAAATCCGAAGGTGGTAAACGGTCAAAGAATCAAACACCATATCTCAGGTAATCCCATAAATGTTGAAACCAATATCATTGAAACCGTAACCCCAGAGGAATACATAAGGGACACTTTCCAGAATGTTTCAGACTCCGAAAAGGAATAGGTATGTGGTACGGTAAGTAAACCGACTCCAAAACAATTTTTAAGGCAATATTTCTCCGTTTTGGAATATTTAGAAAAATAGAAAATTAAGTAGCAGTCCGGGAAGGACACGAGGGCCCCACGAGGGTGGAGGGCGTGCCCCCTACCTCGTGAGCTCCTCGTGTGCCTTCCGGACTCTGTTTTCTTGCACGATACGGATTTTGGTCGGTAACAATTCATTATATATTCTCCTGAAGGTTTTGACTCTTGTATCACACACAAATCTCCTGTCTTTGTTTCGAGCTGTTTTCTGTCAGGGTTGTCAAGGCCAGGCACTATGTTGTCTCCCTCCTCCTCCAACCATGAGGGCAACAATACTTGGATAATGAAGATAGAGCTGAAGATAGAAGAACCTATGGAGATCAACAAGGATGAAGGGATCAAGAAGGCCGTGGAGGACCAAGTTCCAACAACAGAAGACACCCTTCAACTGGATCATAATCTTCTTACCCCTAGAGAAATCGAAGCTTTCAAGATGATTGAGTTGGCTCGTATACAAAATAAGTATCTCACACGTGAAAATATTTTGTTGAAGGAGCATATCATCGCACTCAAGGGCATTATCCGCAAGTTAGAAGACCTTCTACGCTCGATGTGCGACTATCCATCATCAACAACACCTCCACCCTTCTTCACCAACCAAGGAGATATAATAACATGGGTATGGGCACTCCCCTTGGCAACTACCAAGCTTGGGGGAGTGCCCCGGTATCGTATCACCATCACCTTTATCTTTACCGTTTTCCTTAGTTCGATCCTATTAGTAGTATTTTGATACATTAGAATAAATTTTATGGCATGATCTAGTTGTGAGTTTTGCTTTATTATCCTTCTATGTAATCGAGTCCGTGAGCTATATAATAAAGATTAGTGTTAAGTCAAGGGCTTGATTATTTTGCCATGATCCTAAGTGAATAAAAGAAAAGAGAAAGAAATAAAAAGAAACAAAGAGATCATATGGATTTCATGGAGAGTAATGAGCTCACATAGAAAAAAGTATGATGAGTAAAAGTTGTTGAGAGTTGACAAGCATAGTTTTGGTCATCGTTGCAATTAATAGGAAGTAATAAAGAAAGAGAGCTCTTCACATATAGATATACTATCTTGGACATCTTTTATGATTGTGAGCACTCATTAAAATATGACATGCTAAATATTTGACATTGGACAAGGAAGACAACGTAATGGGTTATGTTTTCTTACATCTGAGATAAATTATATTATCTTGGATCCTCCAACATGTTGAGGTTGCCTTTCCCCTCATGCTAGCCAAATTCATTGCACCAAGTAGAGATACTACTTGTGCTCCCAAATACCCTTAAACCAGTTTTGCCATGAGAGTCCACCATATCTACCTATGGATTGAATAAGACCCTTCAAGTAAGTTGTCATCGGTGCAAAGAAATAAAAATTGCTCTCTAAATATGTATGATTGATTGGTGTGGGAGAAATAAGCTTTATATGATCTTGTGATGTGGAAGTAATAAAAGCGACGGACTACATAATAAAGTTCATATCACAAGGGGCAATATAATGTGACATTCTTTCGCATTAAGATTTTGTGCATCCAACCATAAAAGCGCATGGTAACCTCCGCTTCCCTCTGCGAAGGGCCTATCTTTTATTATTATCTTCTACCTTATGCAAGTGTCATGGTGATCTTCACCTCTCCCTTTTTCATTTTATCCTTTGGCAAGCACAGTATGTCGGAAAGATCCTGGTATATATGGCTAATTGGATGTGAGTTTTCATGAACTATTACTGTTGACATTACCCTTGAGGTAAAACGTTGGGAGGCAAAACTATAAGCCCCTATCTTTCTCTGTGTCCGATTAAAACTCCATACCCATAAGTATTGCGTGAGTGTCAGCAATTGTGAAAGATTATATGATACTTGAGTATGTGGACTTGCTGAAAAGCTCTTATACATTGACTCTTTCCTATGTTATGATAAATTGCAATTGCTTCAATGACCGAGATTGTAGTTTGTTAGTTTTCAGTGAAGTTTACGATTCATACTTGATATTGTGATTGAATTATTACTCTAGCATTAGAGATCATATGACAAGAATTATATAAGTTGCTGTTATAAGAATGATCATGATGCCCTCATGTCCGTATTTTATTTTTATCGACACCTTCATCTCTAAACATGTGGACATATTTTTCGATTTCGGCTTTTCGCTTGAGGACAAGCGAGGTCTAAGCTTGGGGGAGTTGATATGTCCATTTTGCATCATGCTTTTATATCAATATTTATTGCATTATGGGTTATTATTTCACATTATGTCACAATACTTATGGCTATTCTCTCTTATTTTACAAGGTTTACATAAGGAGGGAGAATGCCGAGAGCTAGAATTCTGGGCTAAAAAAGGAGCAAATATTAGAGACCTATTCTGCACAACTCCAAAAGTCCTGAAACTCCACTGAACACCTTATAATAAATTATGAAAAATCCTCGCCAAAGATTAAGACCAGGGGGCCCACACCCTTCTCACGAGGGTGGGGCCCCCCCCTAGGGTGCGCCCCTACCTCGTGGGCCCCCTGGTGGCTCTCCGATGACCATCTTCTCCTATATGAAGTCTTTCGTCAAGAAAAAATAAGAAGCAACCTTTTGGGATGAAACTCCGCCGCCACGAGGCGGAACCTTGGCGGATCCAATCTAGAGCTTCGACAGAGCTGTTCTGTCGGGGAAACTACCCTCCCGGAGGGGGAAATCATCGCCATCGTCATCACCAACGCTCCTCTCATCCGGAGAGGGCAATCTCCATCAACATCTTCATCAGCACCATCTCATCTCAAAACCCTAGTTCATCTCTTGTATCCAATTCTTGTCTCCAAGTCCGGGATTGGTGCTAGTAGTGTTAATTACTCCTTGTAGTTGATGCTAGTTGGTTTAATTGGTGGAAGATCATATGTTCAGATCCTATATGCATATTAATACCCCTCTGATTATGAACATGTTTATGCTTTGTGAGTAGTTACGTTTGTTCCTGAGGACAAGGGAGAAGTCTTGCTATTAGTAGTCATGTGAATTTGGTATTCATTCGATATTTTGATGAGATGTATGTTGTCTAGCCTCTAGTGGTGTTATGTGAACGTCGACTACATAACACTTCACCATTATTTGGGCCTAGAGGAAGGCATTGGAAAGTAATAAGTAGATGATGGGTTGCTAGAGTGACAGAAGCTTAAACCCTAGTTTCATGCTATGGTTAGGTTTACCTTAATACTTTTGTTGTAGTTGCGGATGCTTGCAATAGAGGTTAATCATAAGTGGGATTCTTGTTGAAGTAAGAACATCACCCAAGCACCGGTCCACCCACATGTCAAATTATCAAAGTACCGAACGCGAATCATATGAACGTGATGAAAACTAGCTTGACGATATTCCCATGTGTCCTCGGGAGCGCTTTTCCTTATATAAGAGTTTGTCCAGGTTTGTCCTTTGCTGCAAAAAGGATTGGGACACCTTTCTGCACTTTATTTACTTTTGTTATTTGTTGCTCGTTACAAATTATCTCATCACAAAACTATCTGTTACCACTTATTTCAGTACTTGCAGAGAATACCTTGCTGAAAACCGTTTATCATTTCCTTCTGCTCCTCGTTGGGTTCGACACTCTTACTTATCGAAAGGACTACGATAGATCCCCTATACTTGTGGGTCATCAGTACCCTACTCCAGTGTGGTATGGTTGATTGCCTCTTGGACTGAGGATGGACAGTTACAAGGGAAGAACAGCCTCCTGAGGAGAGGCGTTCTTGTGCTTTGTGTGGTTGTCGATGGTCTCTCCCTCTATATGAGCCGATCTGGTGGTGTGATGAGATCCGATCCCTTCTCTATGGTGGTGGCTAGTCCTATTTATAGAGGCCCGGGTCCTCTTCCCAAATATTAGGCGGGAAGGGATCCCACAATGACCAATTTGAAGGGGGACAACTAGTACAAGCTATCCTAACAAAAGAAGGTTGTCGGTGTCAAAACCGGCGGATCTCGGGTAGGGGGTCCCGAACTGTGCGTCTAGGCGGATGGTAACAGGAGGCAGGGGACACAATGTTTTACCCAGGTTCGGGCCCTCTTGATGGAGGTAAAACCCTATGTCCTGCTTGATTAATATTGATGATATGGGTAGTACAAGAGTAGATCTACCGTGAGATCAGAGAGGCTAAACCCTAGAAGCTAGCCTATGGTACGATTGTTGTTCGTCCTACGGACTAAAACCCTCTAGTTTGTATAGACACCGGAGAGGGCTAGGGTTACACAGAGTCGGTTACAATGGTAGGAGATCTACATATCCGTATCGCCAAGCTTGCCTTCCACGCTAAGGAAAGTCCCTTCCGAACACGGGACGAAGTCTTCAATCTTGTATCTTCATAGTCCAGGAGTCTGGCCTAAGGTATAGTCTGGCTATCCGGACACCCCCTAATCCAGGACTCCCTCAGTAGCCCCTGAACCAGGCTTCAATGACGACGAGTCCGGCGCGCAGATTGTCTTCGGCATTGCAAGGCGGGTTTCTCCTCCAAGTACTGCATAGAAGATTTTGAACACAAAGGTAGTGTACGGCTCTGAAAAATAAGTTTCCACATATTGGCATAGAGAGAATAATATTTACACAAATCTAATCTGCTGACGTATTCCGTAGCGTGACAGCACACCACGGCCAAGTCTTTATTCGAATCGTTTTACTGTCCCACCTCAGCACGTTTAGCGAGGCGGTTTCCTTGGCACGTCTTGTCAAAGCAGAGATCGCGTCCCCTTATTCCGGGATTCTCATCAATACGGGCGTGGGTAACCCAACCGCGCCATTGATTATGGTGCTTGGGAGATAAGCGAGTTCCACCAGGCTGGTGGGGACGCATAGTCGCATCTGCCCATATAAGGGGATAAGGATCCACCTTTTCATCCATGCCTTCTTCCTCCTTTGCCTATCCATTTCCGCGCACTCGAGCTCCAGCGCCCAAGTCCGCACACCCCCACCTCAACCTTCTCCAGCCATGTCCGGAGCAGGAGGCAAGTGGATGGTCTCCTCCGTCACGGAGGGACACATCAAAAAACTGAGGAAGGCCGGATACTTGTCTAACGACATTGCGCACCGGCTTCCCGAAGAGGGGCAGCTCATCCCCACCCCTAGGCCCCATGAGAGGGTGGTGTTCCTCCCCCATTTCCTCCGCGGAATGGGCTTCCCTCTCCACCCATTTGTCCGGGGGCTCATGTTCTACTATGGCCTGGATTTCCACGATCTGGCCCCGAACTTTGTCCTCAACATCTCGGCGTTTATCGTCATGTGCGAGGCTTTGTTCTGCATCCGCCCCCATTTCGGCCTATGGCTCAAGACTTTCAATGTCAAGCCGAAGGTGGTGCACGGCACCCAGGCGGAGTGCGGAAGCGCCATGGTGGGCAAGATGCCCAACGCCCTATGGCTTGAGGGCTCCTTCGTGGAGTTCCTAAAGGGGTGGCAATCGGGGTGGTTTTACATCACCGAGCCGCGCGACCCTGAATGGGTCGCAGCCCCCGAGTTTCGATCCGGACCCCCTACGCGGCTCACCTCCTGGAAAGAGACGGGCCTGTCATGGGGTAAAAAAGGAGAGCTGCCCGGACTCCAAACATGCGTCCAAACCCTGGTGGACAAGAAGCTCAAACTTGTCAACGTAGTCCAGGTTATGCTCATCCGCCGGATCCTCCCGTGTCAACAACGGGCTTTCAACCTGTGGGAGTTCGACCCGGCGCGGCACCGAACTCTGAGCAGGCTCTTCGACACGACGTATGAAGATGCCTGGAAGGTGCTTTTCAAGGGCACTGAGGCCCCAGCATCCGCTACCGAGGATCGCGGATTCAGCACGCAGCGTCACGCTCGTGCGGTAAGCTGTTTTTACCTTTTACAGGGTATTAGTTTTTCATAGTTCGACTCTATGCGGGATCTAAGCTCCCTTACCTTTGACAGGATTGGCAGGAGACGTCCGGACAGATCAACTGTCCGGCTCCTCTGCCCGAAGGCCCAGCGGACGCTCGCTTGGCGAAGCTGCTGGTTCCGGCACCCTATGTGGTGCCGGAGAAGAAGGCCACGGGGACTCGAAAGAGTGCCCGGCGCTTGGAGGTGTCGGATTCATCATCCGACGACTCCAAGACGCACTCCTCCCGTGAAGACGACGAGGAGGAAGAAGAGACCACTCCCCCTCCAGCGGGGGATGGGAAGAAAAGGAAGGCTGCCCCAACTGGGGAGGCCGAAGGGTCCAAGAAGGGGAAGACCCCTCCTCCGGACTACTCCACCAACGCCGACGACGGCGAAGAGGAGTGGCCGCACAGGGCCAAGCCCCTGGCGAGACCGTAAGTATCCAGACACCAGAGCAATTCATGGTGTTCCTTTCTTGCACAGCTCCTCCTTACGCCGAATATGACTATGCAGTCCGCCCAAGGCCGGGCTCGATGAGTCGTCGAGCGGCTCCCTGGATTCATCGGATGTGAATTCGCTTTCGACGGCTACCTTCCCCCACCCTACGGACGACGCCGAGGTGGCGTCCCAACAGGTTCCAAGCCAGGAGGGGGTGGTCCTGGAGGCGCAGCAAGGCGACCTTTAGACTCCAGGCGTGAAGGGGATAGAACCCCCAAGGGCTCCAAGTCCGGCCTTGAGCCGGACACCGCGCCGGAACCTTCAACGGTTCCAGACTCCGGTAGGCAGCCTCCTTCCAAGAGGAGCAAGCCTACCAAGCCGGTGACCTCCGTCCAACCGGAGGCACCGGACAATTTGCTGGAGGTGCTTAACGGCGCCTCCATCAACGAGGAGCACCGCACTATTATGAGTGCGGTGATCCAGAAGGTTTAGTCTGCCAAGAGCGGACTGACTGAAGCCTGTGCCAGCCTTCTAACAGGCTTCGAGGTAAGTAAAGAATATGTAAAAACATTACCGCATAGACAGTAGCCCCTGATGCTCTGTTCGGCGTTCGGAAAGAAAAGCCGAATAGAGGATCTAATAACATTCGCAGGAGTCTAACATAATCAAGTCAATATGCGTGTGCAGGCTTCGCTGCTGGCCTCCGCCGCACTGACTGCGGAGGTGGATACACTGAAGCAAAACCTCGCGCGGTCCGAGAACGAGCTCGGCCATGCCAAGAGGCAACTCGAGGAGAAGGAAGGTAAGTAATACCTTGCGCAAGTATATAGAGAAGATGTGGTTGCAAAAAATGACAGGATCAACGTGCTATTATAGGGGCCACGACCGAGGTGGCAACCCTTAAGAAAGCGCTGTCCGAGGCCGAAAACAGAGCGGCCGCGGAGCACACAGAGAGAGGGAAGCAGGAGGCATGGGTGGAGGAGGTTCAGAAAGAGCTCCAGGCTCTCGTGAAAAAACACGAGAGTTTGGAGCTTGACTCAAAGACGCAAGCGTCCGAGCTTGCGGCAGCCCTCGAAAGCGCAAAGTCTGCCAAGGCCGAAGCCCAGAAAGCCCTCCAAGAAATTGGAGCGATGAAGAAGATAGCGGCGGGTAAGGCATTCATTATGCAAAGCAAGCACATGAAAGTTAATTACTTGTTACTTACCCGAGTCCGGAGCTCTCCAGGAGCATTCACAGATTTGCCCCGCAGTGCGTTTGATGCCGCCGCCTACTACCGAGCCGAGGAGGGGAGCTCGACAGAGAAGGTGTTCTGGTCTTAGTATGCTGATGCCGGACACCTGGTGCCTTTGAGCGACCAGCTGAAGCAAATGGTCGAGCTCCACAAGGTGGCCGAACAGGCCATAAAGGGCCTCATAGTTCGGCTTTGGCCTGGAGAGGCTCTCCCTGGGAGCTACTTCGGGCTGGTGAGGCGGCTGGTGGATGCTTGTCCACGGCTTGAAGTAATCAAGCGCTCCGTCTGCATCGAAGGTGCTTGTAGGGCGCTTGCCCGTGCTAAAGTGCACTGGGGCAAGATGGATGCGGAGAAGCTGGTGAAGGACGGGTCGCCGCCGGGCAAGGAGCATCGCGTCCCGGAAGCGTATTATGAGGGCGCCCTGAAGGGTTCCCGCCTTATAGCGGATGAATGCTCCAAAGATGTAATTTTTGAGTAAACTCGCATTTGTGATCCTGTACGCTGAAAACTTGTTCATATGCGCCAAGCAACGCTTTTGAATTTAAAATATTACCTTCTGTGCGGCCGTTTATCAAATTTGAGAGATGGCGAGTCGTCGTCTTCTGCCCCCATGCCGCGAGTGCTGGGGTGTTCGGGATAAACATGAGCGCTCTTTTTCCCATTCTTGGGTCCTTCGAGGGAGGCGCTCAACACAACGAACAAGGCAATCGGACTATAATGCTTGAACACTCTCACTTAGCCATAGAATTCTATAATTTTAAATTTCGGCGAAGCCCCTAGTGTTCGGAAGACCAAGTTCGGGGCGCTATCCATGCCTAGGCCGGACAAAGCCGACTCCTCGCTCTAAGCGGCATAAGTCTTTAGGGACTCGAAAACCTCTCAAACAGCGACCAGCTCTCGCCTCATCATGAGGGTCAGTTTTAGCTTTCTCTACTGAGGTGCTTGGCCCAGCTCAACAGGGGCACAATCGCAGTAGTTCTCCTAGTGCTACCTTAGCCGATATAACGGAACGTAAGGTACCAAAACATAGGAGCCGGGCAAACCCAACTATTGACCCAAGACATGATTCGGAGCCGATGCATATAATGCTATAAGTTCGGGGTGCCGCACTTGTGAAAGTGTTCGGACTTCTCACACCGTATTGTGGGGTACTTAAGCCCCTAGCGTATTGGCCGTAGCAAAGTGTACGGGTGCAACATGTCATTAATGAACATATATTCGTAAAAAAGAGTAATGCAATAATAGACGGAAGCTATGCATTGTTTATTTAAAAAAGCTGCGATCAAAGCAGAATGATACAAATACTGCAATAAGCAAAAGATGCGACTATTTAAGATGTCCTTTCAAAGGGCAAGCTGCGGAATGTTATGTGAAACAGGTATACTACTTGTTATAGAGACCACCTTAGAGTTCCATAGTGCGGCGTAGCTTTCTGCTTCCCTGGTTGTATCGTTTATGCGGCAATTGTACTGCCAGACAAGCCTTCCGAAGAATGGAGTCCTGAAAATAAGAGAAAATTAAGAAATCGCCAGCCCCTAGTGCGGTTTAAGCCGCGTTTTGGGCGTGCCTGATGGTGCCCCTCCCCCTGTGCCCATGGTATTTCCAGAGCGTAGTTATGTATGCGCAACACTGGTTTTGCAAGTTCGCGAGGGCTGGGGTTGGGGCTGCATTGCTACGCTTGCTCGGATCATGCCAGGCGGTCTTGTTGTAGGTTACTCCGGGCGCGCTTGATGGTGTCCAGACGTTTAATGGCCGGACTGGAGAATTACCTTGAGAGGCTGCTTTGTACTTCCGCTGCGATAGCCGCCGTATGCTCCTCCGTTCGAAGAGAGCGTTCGGTGTTTCCATTGACCGTGATGACTCCTCGAGGGCCTGGCATCTTGAGCTTGAGGTATGCGTAGTGCGGCACCGCATTGAACTTGGCAAATGCGGTTCGCCCGAGCAGTGCGTGATAGCCACTACGGAATGGGACTATGTCGAAGATTAACTCCTCGCTTCGGAAATTATCCGGAGATCCGAAGACCACTTCAAGTGTAACTGAGCCTGTATAGTTAGCCTCTACACCTGGTATGACGCCTTTAAAGGTCGTTTTAGTGAGTTCAATCCTCGAGGGATCGATGCCCATTTTCCGCACTGTATCCTGGTAAAGCAGGTTCAGGCTGCTGCCACCGTCCATAAGGACTCTAGTGAGGTGAAATCCGTCAATAATTGGGTCTAGAACCAATGCGGCGAATCCGCCATGACGGATGCTAGTGGGGTGGTCCCTTCGATCAAAAGTGATCGGGCAGGAAGACCATGGGTTGAACTTTGGGGCGACTGGCTCCATCGCGTATACGTCCCTTAGCGCACGCTTCCGCTCCCTCTTGGGGACGTGGGTTGCGTATATCATGTTCACCGTCCGCACTTGTGGGGGAAAACCTTTCTGTCCACTGTTGTTCGGCGGCCGGGGCTCCTCCTCGTCATCGCTATGCAGCCCTTGTCTCTACTTTCGGCATTTAACTTGCCTGCCTGCTTGAACACCCAACAATCCCTGTTGGTGTGATTGGCTGGTTTTTCGGGGGTGCCATGTATCTGGCATGAGCGGTCGAGTATTCGGTCCAAACTCGACGGGCCCGGAGTATTTCTTTTGAATGGCTTTTTCCACTGACCGGGTTTAGAGCCTCTGAATCCGGCATTAACTGTTGTATCCTCAGCATTGTCGCCGTTAATGTGGCGCTTTTGCTTGTTGCGACGCGACCTGCCACTGTTGTCCTTGGTATCCGAATTACCAGGGCTCTTGGTCATGTTATTGCTGCGAGCTAGCCAGCTGTCTTCTCCTGCGCAAAAGCGGGTCATAAGTGTCGTGAGGGCTGCCATAGATTTCGGCTTTTCCTGTCCTAGGTGCCGTGCAAGCCACTCGTCGCAGATGGTATGCTTGAAGGCTGCTAGGGCCTCTGCGTCCGGACATTCGACGATTTGATTTTTCTTGGTTAGGAAACGTGTCCAAAATTGTCTGGCCGATTCTTCTGGCTGCTGAATTATGTGGCTAAGGTCATCGGCGTCTGGTGGTCGCACATAAGTGCCCTGGAAATTGTCGAGGAATGCGGCTTCCAGGTCCTCCCAACAACCAATTGATTCTGCTGGCAAGATGTTAAGCCAATGCCGAGCTGGTCCTTTAAGCTTGAGTGGGAGGTATTTGATGGCGTGTAGGTCATCACCGCGGGCCATGTGGATATGAAGGAGATAGTCCTCGATCCATACCGCAGGATCTGTTGTGCCATCATATGATTCGATGTTCACGGGTTTGAAACCCTAAGGGATTTGATGATCCATTACTTCATCTGTGAAGCATAGTGGGTGTGCGGCGCCTCTGTATTGGACTATATCACGACACATCTCAAACGAGCTTTGTCTACTGTGTTCGGCCCGGCCGGATTGACCGTATCCGGAGTGACGATTACCGTCTCGTGCCGTGGGGCACCCACACGATCCGTAGATCGGTCTTTTTTGTCTTGCCTTGTCCTCCAATATATCTCGCAGGTCTGGCGCATTTTCCCATGCCTTGGTATTTTTTGAGCGGCGCCGGGGTGTGGCTTGAGTGGAGGGACGAGAGGCTTCTCTGTCGCGACCATGCGGTGTCCGATTGGCCGCATCATGCGCTGGTGATGCAGGTTTAGGTGCTTCCTCCTCTAGTTGGGGTAGCAACCTGCGCTTTGGGTAGCTCTTGGAGGGGCGTTCGATTTCATACTCTTCGGCCGCAAGGACTTCAGTCCATCTGTCGGCTAGCAAATCTTGATCATCTCTAAGTTGTTGCTGTTTCTTCTTGAGGCTGCTCGCCATGGCCATAAGCCTGCGTTTGAAACGCTCTTGTTCGACGGGATCCTCCGGCACGACAAATTCGTCGTCGTCGAGGCTTGCCTCGTCTTCGGAGGGAGGCATATAATTATCGTCCTCAACCTCTCTGTCTGCCGCTCTCTCAAGAGGGCTGGCTTCTCCATCCTCCTGTGTTGAATCTTGCTGGAGGTGGTTGTCTTCGGCACTGTCCGGGGTGTTATTATCTCCCGTGCCGGAATCACCGTTTTTTGCTTTGGCGGGATTTAGAGCGGCGCCGCTGACGCCGGCGCTTAGGCTGCTTCTTGGAGGGGTCATCATCCGCTGTTCCATCGCCATTATCTTCTTTTGGGGTGTCCACCATGTACATATCATACGACGAGGTGGCTTTCCAGTGCCCTATAGGCGCTGGTTCTTGATTGTCTCCTGCATCGGCGTCCATACCGTCGATGTCTTCGGAGTCGAAGTCGGGCATGTCGGTTAAATCATCGATAGTGGCTACGAAGTGGGTGGTGGGTGGGCTTTGAATTTCTTCATCATCCGCATCCCAACCTTGCTGACCATAGTCTAGCTAGGGCTCTCCTAATAAAGAGAGAGACTTTAGTGAATTCAGAATATCGCCAAAGGGCGAGTGCTGAAAGATGTCCGCGGCGGTGAACTCCATGATCGGCGCCCAATCTGGTTCGATTGGTAGGGGCGCGGAGGGCTCGGAGTTTGGAGAGGAGTCCGGCTCCTTGGAGTCACGGGCTTCGCAAAGAATTGGGCTGGTGTTCGGCTCGATCGCCGTAGAGATTGCAGCCCCCGAGGCGGTGTCCAACCACCCATCCTCGATTGGCGCAGTTGGCTCTAAATTAAGGGTCAGAGCTGATGCGGGTGCGGCCTCCAAGGCACTGTTCGGCGGCAGAGCTAGATCATGCCCATCGTGACAGTGCGGCGTGCTCGGCTGCGGCTAGAACCTGTTGAAGATCAAGTCTCCGTGGAGGTCGGCCGTGTAGTTCAAACTTCCAAATCTGACCTGATGGCCAGGGGCGTAGCTTTCGATCTGCTCCAGATGGCCAAGCGAATTGGCCCGCAGTGCAAAGCCGCCAAATATGAAGATCTATACGGGGAGAAAAGTCTCACCCTGGATCGCATCGTCGTTGATGATCGGAGGAGCCATCGGGCCTAAAAGTGACGACATAGAGGAACTCTCAATGAAAGCACCAATGTCGGTGTCAAAACCGGTTGATCTCGGGTAGGGGGTCCTGAACTATGCGTCTAGGCGGATGGTAACAGGAGGCAGGGGACACAATGTTTTCCCCAGGTTCGGGCCCTCTTGAGGGAGGTAAAACCCTACGTCCTGCTTGATTAATATTGATGATATGGGTAGTACAAGAGTAGATCTACCACGAGATCAAGGAGGCTAAACCCTAGAAGCTAGCCTATGGTATGATTGTTTTTCGTCCTACAGACTAAAACCCTCCGGTTTATATAGACACCGGAGAGGGCTAGGGTTATGCAGAGTCGGTTACAATGGTAGGAGATCTACATATCCGTATCGCCAAGCTTGCTTTCCACGCCAAGGAAAGTCCCTTCCAGAAACGGGACGAAGTCTTCAATCTTGTATCTTCATAGTCCAGGAGTCCGGCCGAAGGTATAGTCCGGCTATCCGGACACCCCCTAATCCAGGACTCCCTCACCCGCTTTTGCGCGGGAGAAGACAGCTGGCTAGCTCGCAGCAATAACATGACCAAGAGCCCTGGTAATTCGGATACCAAGGATACCAGTGGCAGGTCGCGTCGCAACAAGCAAAAGCGCCGCATTAACGGCGACAATGCTGAGGATACGGCACTTAATACCGGATTCAGAGGCTCTAAACCCGGTAAGCGGAAAAAGCCATTCAAAAGAAATACTCCAGGCCCGTCCAGTTTGGACCGAATACTCGACCGCTCATGCCAGATACATGGCACCCCCGAAAAACCAGCCAATCACACCAACAGGGATTGTTGGGTGTTCAAGCAGGCAGGCAAGTTAAATGCCGAAAGCAGAGACAAGGGGCTGCATAGCGATGACGAGGAGGAACCCCGGCCACCGAACAACAGTGGACAGAAAGGTTTTCCCCCACAAGTGCGGACGGTGAACATGATATACGCAACCCACGTCCCCAAGAGGGAGCGGAAGCGTGCCCTAAGGGATGTATACGCGATGGAGCCAGTCGCCCCAAAGTTCAACCCATGGTCTTCCTGCCCGATCACTTTTGATCGAAGGGACCACCCCACTAGCATCCGTCATGGCGGATTCGCCGCATTGGTTCTAGACCCAATTATTGACGGATTTCACCTCACTAGAGTCCTTATGGACGGTGGCAGCAGCCTGAACCTGCTTTACCAGGATACAGTGCGGAAAATGGGCATCGATCCCTCGAGGATTAAACCCACTAAAACGACCTTTAAAGGCGTCATACCAGGTGTAGAGGCCAACTGTACAGGCTCAGTTACACTTGAAGTGGTCTTCGGATCTCCGGATAATTTCCGAAGCGAGGAGTTAATCTTTGACATAGTCCCGTTCCGCAGTGGCTATCACGCACTGCTCGGGCGAACCACATTTGCCAAGTTCAATGCGGTGCCGCACTATGCATACCTCAAGCTCAAGATGCCAGGCCCTCGAGGAGTCATCACGGTCAATTGAAACACCGAACGCTCTCTCCGAACGGAGGAGCATACGGCGGCTATCGCAGCAGAAGTACAAAGCAGGCTCTCAAGGCAACTCTCCAGTCCGGCCATTAAACGTCTGGACACCGTCAAGCGCGCCCAGAGTAACTTACAACAAGACCACCTGGCACGTTCTGAGCAAGCGTAGAAATGCGGCCCCAACCCCAGCCCTCGCGAACTTGCGAAACCAGTGTTGCGCGTACATAACTACGCTCTGGAAATACCATGGGCACAGGGGGAGGGGCACCATCACGGCACGCTTGAAACGCGGCTTAAACCGCACTAGGGGCTTCCGATTTCTTAATTTTCTCTTATTTTCAGGACTCCATTCTTCGGAAGGCTTGTCTGGCAGTACAATTGCCGCACAAACGATACAACCAGGGAAGCAGAAAGCTATGGCGCACTATGGAACTCTAAGGTGGCCTCTATAACGAGCAGTATACATGTTTCACATAACATTCCGCAGCTTGCCCCTAGAAAGGACATGTTAAATAGTCCCATCTTTTGCTTATTGCAGTATTTGTATCGTTTTGCTTTGATCACAACTTTTTTAAATAAACAATGCATAGCTTCCGTCTATTATTGCATTACTCTTTTTATGAATATATGTTCATTAATGACATGTTGCACACGTACACTTTGGTACGGCCAATACGCTAGGGGCTTAAGTACCCCACAATACGGTGTGAGAAGTCTGAACACTTTCACAAGTGTGGCACCCCGAACTTATAGCATTATATGCATCGGCTCCGAATCATGTCTTGGGTCACTAGTTGGGTTTGCCCGGCTCCTATGTTTTGGTACCTTACGTTCCGTTATATCGGCTAAGGTAGCACTAGGAGAACTACTGCGATTGTGCCCTAGTTGAGCTGGGCTAAGCACCTCAGTGGAGAAAGCTAAAAATGACCGTCATGATGAGGCGAGAGCTGGTCGCTGTTCGAGAGGTTTTCGAGTCCCTGAAGACTTATGCCGCTTACAGCGAGGAGCCGGCTTTGTCCGGCCTAGGCGTGGATAGCGCCCCGAACTCGGTCTTCCGAACACTAGGGGCTTCGCCGAAATTTAAAATTATAGAATTCTATGGCTAAGTGAGAGTGTTCAAGCATTATAGTCCGATTGCCTTGTTCGTTGTGTTGAGCGCCTCCCTCGAAGGACCCAAGAATGGGAAAAAGAGCGCTCATGTTTATCCCGAACACCCCAGCACTCGCGGCATGGGGGCAGAAGACGACGACTCGCCATCTCTCAAATTTGATAAACGGCCGCACAGAAGGTAATATTTTAAATTCAAAAGCGTTGCTTGGCGCATATGAACAAGTTTTCAGCGTACAGGATCACAAATGCGAGTTTACTCAAAAATTACATCTTTGGAGCATTCATCCGCTATAAGGCGGGAACCCTTCAGGGCGCCCTCATAATACGCTTCCGGGACGCGATGCTCCTTGCCCGGCGGCGACCCGTCCTTCACCAGCTTCTCCGCATCCATCTTGCCCCAGTGCACTTTAGCACGGGCAAGCGCCCTACAAGCACCTTCGATGCAGACGGAGCGCTTGATTACTTCAAGCCGTGGACAAGCATCCACCAGCCGCCTCACCAGCCCGAAGTAGCTCCCAGGGAGAGCCTCTCCAGGCCAAAGCCGAACTATGAGGCCCTTTATGGCCTGTTCGGCCACCTTGTGGAGCTCGACCATTTGCTTCAGCTGGTCGCTCAAAGGCACCAGGTGTCCGGCATCAGCATACTGAGACCAGAACACCTTCTCCGTCGAGCTCCCCTCCTCGGCTCGGTAATAGGCAGCGGCATCAGACGCACTACGGGGCAAATCTGTGAATGCTCCTGGAGAGCTCCGGACTCGGGTAAGTAACAAGTAATTCACTTTCACGTGCTTGCTTTGCATAATGAATGCCTTACCCGCCGCTATCTTCTTCATATCTCCAATTTCTTGGAGGGATTTCTGGGCTTCGGCCTTGGCAGACTCAAGAAAAAGCAGCAACAGCTTAGAGCTGCCCAAGATTTGCTAGCTGACAGATAGACTGAAGTCCTTGCGGCCGAAGAGTATGAACTCGAACGCCCCTCCAAGAGTTACCCGAAGCGCAGGCCGCTACCCCGATCAGAGGAGGAAGCACCTACATCACCAGCGCATGACATGGTAGACCGGCCACCTCGCGGCCGCGACAGAGAGGCCTCTCGGCCCTCCACCCAAGCCATGCCCCGACGCCGCTCAACTAAGGCACGGGAAAATGCGCCCGACCTACGAGACATACTGGAGGATAAGGCAAGACAAACAAGATCGATCTACGGATCGCGCAGGCGCCCTACGGCATGTGACAATGATCTTCACTCTGGATACAACAAATCCGGTCGGGCCGAACACAACAGACATAGCTCTTCCGAGCTGCGTCGTGATATAGCCCAGTACAGAGGCGCCGCACACCCGCTATGCTTCACGAATGAAGTAATGGATCATAAAATCCCAGAGGGTTTCAAACCCGTAAACATGGAATCATACGATGGCACAACAGATCCGGCGATATGGATCGAGGATTATCTCCTTCACATCCACATGGCACGCAGCGATGATCTACACGCCATCAAATACCTCCCGCTCAAACTTAAAGGACAGGCCCGGCATTGGCTTAACAGCTTGCCAGCAGACTCAATCGGTTCTTGGGAGGACCTGGAAGCCGCATTCCCCGACAACTTCCAGGGCACTTACGTGCGACCGCCGGATGCCGATGAATTAAGCCACATAATTCAGCAGCCAGAGGAATCGGCCAGACAATTCTGGACACGGTTCCTAACAAAGAAAAACCAGATAGTCGACTGTCCGGACGCAGAGGCCCTAGCAGCCTTCAAGCATAACATCCGCGACGAGTGGCTTGCCCGGCACCTGGGACAGGAAAAGCCGAAATCCATGGCAGCTCTCACGACACTCATGACCCGCTTTTGCGCGGGAGAAGACAGCTGGCTAGCTCGCAGTAACAACTTATCAAAGAACCCTGGTAATTTGGATACCAAGGACAAAAGTGGCAGGACACGTCGGAATAAGCAAAAACGCCGCGTTAACAGCGACAGCAATGAAGACACGGCAGTCAATGCCAGATTCAAAGGCTATAAATCCGGTCAGCGTAAAAAGCCATTCAAAAAGAATACTCAGGGCCCGTCCATTTTGGACCGAATACTCGATCGCTTGTGCCAGATACATGGCACCCCCGAAAGGCCAGCCAATCACACTAACAGGGATTGTTGGGTGTTCAAGCAGGCAGGCAAGTTAAGGGCCGAAAACAGAGACAAGGGGCTGCAGAGCGACGACGAGGAGCCCAAGCCGCCGAACAACAATGGACAGAAGGGCTTTCCCCCACAAGTGTGGACGGTGAACATGATATACGCAACCCACATTCCCAAGCGGGAGCGGAAGCGTGCGCTACGGGACGTATACGCGATGGAGTCAGTCGCCCCAAAATTCAACCCTTGGTCCTCCTGCCCAATCACTTTTGATCGAAGGGACCATCCCACTAGCATCCGTCATGGCGGCTTTGCTGCATTGGTTCTTGACCCAATCATCGACGGATTTCATCTCACAAGAGTCCTCATGGACGGCGGCAGTAGCCTGAACCTGCTTTATCAGGATACAGTGCGGAAAATGGGCATAGATCCCTCAAGGATTAAGCCCACAAGAACGACCTTTAAAGGCGTTATACCAGGTGTAGAAGCCAACCGTACAGGCTCAGTAACACTTGACGTGGTCTTCGGATCCCCGAAAAGTTTCCGAAGCGAAGAGTTAATCTTCGATATAGTCCCGTTTCGCAGTGGCTATCACGCCCTTCTCGGATGAACCGCATTCGCAAAGTTCAATGCGGTGCCGCACTACGCATATCTCAAGCTCAAGATGCCAGGCCCTCGAGGAGTAATTACGGTCAATGGAAACACCGAACGCTCCCTCCGTACGGAGGAGCATACGGCGGCTCTCGCAGCGGAGGTACAAAGTAGCCTTCTCAGGCAATTCTCCAGTCCGGCCATTAAAAATCCAGACACTGCCAAGCGCGCCCGGAGTAACCCACAGCAGGACCGCCTGGCACACTCTGAGCAAGCATAGCAATGCGGCCCCAACCCCAGCTTTCGCGACATAGCGAAACCAGTACCTCGCGTACATAACTACGCCCTTGAAATACCATGGGCACAGGGGAAGGGGCACAATAACGGCATGCCCAAAATACGGCTTAAAACGTACTAGGGGCTGCCGGATTCTTTTTTTAATTTTTTCTTACTTTCAGGACTCCATACTTCGGACGACCTGTTCGGCAATTCGACTGCCGCACAAACGATGCAAGACCAGGGAGGCAGACAAGCCATGCCGCATTATGAAACTCCCAGGTGGTCTCTGTTACGAGCGGTATACCTGTTTTAAATACATTTCCGCGGCCTTCCCCTGGTCAGGACATACTGAATAGTCCAATATCTTTTGCTTACCGCACTATTTGTAACATTCGGCTTTGATAAATAGCCTCTCTATAAACAATGCTTAGCTTCTTGTCTATTTTTTGCATTATCTTCTTTTCACATTTATGTTTATTAAATGACATGATTGCACCCGTACACCATGGTACGGCAAACGCGCCAGGGGCTTCAGTACCCCTCATAATGGTGTGAGAAGTCCGTACACTTTCACAAGTGCGGCACCCCGAACTTATAGCACTATATGCATCGGCTCCGAATCATGATTTGGGTCAATAGCTGGGTTTGCCCGGCTCCTATGTTTTGGTGCCTTACGTTCCGCTCTATTCGCTAAGGTAGCACTAGGAGAACCACTGCGATTGTGCCCCGGTTCAGCTGGGTTAAGCACCTCAGTGGAGAAAGCTAAAACTAACTGTCATGATGTGGCGAGAGACCGGTCGC
This sequence comes from Triticum urartu, assembly GCF_003073215.2. Lineage (NCBI taxonomy): Eukaryota > Viridiplantae > Streptophyta > Magnoliopsida > Poales > Poaceae > Triticum > Triticum urartu. The sequence continues at coordinate 149,576,274 of NC_053024.1, read as the reverse complement.
TGTTTGAGAGGTTTTTCGAGTCCCTAAAGGCTTGTGCCGCTTCGAGCGAGGAGCTGGCTTTGTCCGGCCAAGGCGTGGATAGCGCCCCGAACTCGGTCTTCCGAAATAGGGGCTTCGCCGAAATTTAAAATTATAGAGTTCTATGGCTAAGTGAGAGTGTTCAAGCATTATAGTCCGATTGCCTGGTTCGTTGTGCTAAGCGCCTCCCTCGAAGGACCCAACTATGGGAAAAAGAGCGCTCAGGTTTATCCCGAACACCCCAGCACTAGTGGCACGGGGGCAGAAGCCGACGACTGGCCATCTCTCAATTTTTGATAAACGGCCACACATAAAGTAATATTTTAAATTCAATAAGCATTGCTTAGCGCATATGGACAAGTTTTCAGCGCACAGGATAAACATGAGCGAGTTCATTCAAATATCACATCCTTGGTACATTCATCCGCCACAAGGCGGGCACCTGCAAGAACATCCTTGTAGTAGTTCTCGGGCTTGCGATGCTTCTTCCCCGGCGGCGGCCCGTCCTTCACAAGCTTCTCACCGTCCAGCTTACCCCAGTGCACCTTTGCACGGGCAAGGGCCTGACGGGCACCTTCGATGCAGACGGAGCGCTTGATGACCTCAAGCCTCGGACAGGCCTCCACCAGCCGCCGCACCAGCCCAAAATAGCTCCCAGGCAGGGCCTCTCCGGACCACAGCCGAACTATGAAGCCCTTCATGGCCTGCTCGGCCGCCTTGTGGAGCTCGACCAGCTGTTTGAGCTGGTCGCTCAAGGGCACAGGGTGTCCGGCCTCAGAATACTGAGACCAGAACACCTTCTCCGTCGAGCTACCCTCTTCAGCTCGGTAGAATGCGGCGGCGTCGGATACGCTGCGGGGAAGATCTGCGAATGCCCCTGGAGAGATCCGGATTCGGGTAAGTAACAGGTAGTTCACTTTTATATTTTCGCTTTGCATAAAGAATGCCTTACCCGCTGCTATCTTCCTCATCTCCTCCAACTCTTGGAGGGCCTTTTGGGCTTCGGCCTTGGCAGACTTGGCAACCTCTAGGGCCGTTGCAAGCTCGGATGCTTGCGCCTTCGACTCCAGCTCCAAACTCTCATGTTTTTTCATGAGAGCCTGAAGCTCTTGCTGCACCTCGCCGACCTGAGCCCCAAGTCTGTCTCGCTCGGTGTGCTTCGCGGCCGTTTTCTTTTCGGCCTCAGACAGCGCCTGCTTAAGGGTCGCCACCTCAGTCGTGGCCCCTACAATAAGCAGTACAATCCTGTTACTCTTTTTGCAATCAAGCCTTTTTATAGGCACTTTTTCTGTAAGGTATTTCTTACCTTCTTCCTCCTCGAGCCGCCGCTTGGCAAGGCCGAGCTCTTGCTCGGTCCGCTCGAGGTCCTGCTTCAGGACACCCACCTCCGTAGTCAGTGCGGCGGTGGATAGCAGCGAAGCCTGCATACGCATATTGACTCTTTTTTGTTAGACTCCTGCGATATTTGATAGATCCACTATTCGGCTTTTCTTTCCGAACGCCAAACAGAGCATCAGGGGCTACTGTCTATGTGGTAATATTTTTACATATTTTTACTTACCTCGAAGCCTATTAGAAGGCTAGCGCAAGCTTCTGTCAGTCCGTTCTTGGCAGACTGAACCTTCAGGATCACCGTACTCATAATAGTACGGTGCCCCTCGTCGATGGAGGCATCGTCAAGCACCTCCAGCAGATTATCCGGCACCTCCGGTTGGACGGAGGCCGCCGGCTCAGAAGGCTTGCTCCTCTTGGAAGGAGTTCACCTACCGCGGTCCGGAACTGTGGAAGATTCCGGCGCGGTGTCCGGCACAAAGCCGGACTGAGAGCCCTGGGGAGCCTTATCCCCTTCACCCCTGGAGTTCGGGAGGTTGCCTTGCGGCTCCTCCGGGACCACCTCCTCCTGCCCCAGAGCTTGTCGCGATGCCACTTCGACGTCATCTGCAGTGTGGGGGGAGACAGCGGGCGGAACTGAGTTCACGTCCGATGAGTCCAGGGAGCCGCCCGACGATTCGTCGAATTCGGCCCGGGGCGGACTGCATAATTACATTCGACATTAGGGAAAGCTGTGCAACAAAGGAACATCATGAGTTATTCTGATATCCGAACTTACATTCGACATTAGGGAAAGTCTTGAGCCATAGGCCGAAATGGGGGCGGATGCGGAAGAAAGCCTCGCACACAATGATAAACGCCGAGATGTTGAGGACAAAGTTCGGGGCCAGATCGTGGAAATCCAGGCCATAGTAGAACATGAGCCCCGGACAAATGGGTGGAGAGGGAAGCCCTGTCCGCAGAGGAAATGGGGGAGGAACACCACCCTCTCATGGGGCCTAGGGGTGGGGATGAGCTGCCCCTCTTCGGGAAGCCGGTGCGCAATGTCGTTAGATAGGTATCCGGCCTTCCTCAATTTTTTGATGTGTCCCTCTGTAACGGAGGAGGCCATCCACTTGCCTCCCGCTCCGGACATGGCTGGAGAAGGTTGAGGTGGGGTCTGCGGACTTGGGCGCTGGAGCTCGAGTGCACGGAAATGGGTAGGCAAAGGAGGAAGAAGGCGTGGATGAAAAGGTGGATCCTTATCCCCTTATATGGGCGGACGCGACTATGCGTCCCCACCAGCCTGGTAAAACTTGCTTATCTCCCAAGCGCCATAATCAATGGCGCGGTTGGGTTACCCATGCCCGTATTGATGAGAATCCCGGAATAAGGGGACACGATCTCTGCTTTGACAAGACGTGCCAAGGAAACCGCCTCGCTAAACGCGCTGAGGTGGAACAGTAAAACAATTCGAATAAAGACTTGGCCGTGGTGTGATGTCACGCTACGGAATATGTCAGCAGATTAGATTTGTGTAAATATTATTCTCTCTATGGCAATATGTGGAAACTTATTTTGCAGAGCCGGACACTATCTTTGTGTTCAAAATCTTCTATGAAGTACTTAGAGGAGGAACCCGCCTTGCAATGCCGAAGACAATCTGCCGCCGGACTCGTCATCATTGAAGCCTGGTTCGGGGGCTACTGAGGGAGTCCTGGATTAGGGGGTGTCCGGATAGCCGGACTATACCTTCGGCCGGACTCCTGGACTATGAAGATACAAGATTGAAGACTTCGCCCCGTGTCCGGAAGGGACTTTCCTTGGCGTGGAAGGCAAGCTTGGCGATACGGACATGTAGATCTCCTACCATTGTAACCGACTCTGTGTAACCCTAGCCCTCTCCGATGTCTATATAAACCGGAGGGTTTTAGTCCGTAGGACGAAAAACAATCATACCATAGGCTAGCTTCTAGGGTTTAGCCTCCTTGATCTCGTGGTAGATCTACTCTTGTACTACCCATATCATCAATATTAATCAAGCAAGACGTAGGGTTTTACCTCCATCAAGAGGGCCCAAACCTGGGTAAAACATTGTGTCCCCTGCCTCCTGTTACCATCCGCCTAGACGCACAGTTGGGGACCCCCTACCCGAGATCCGCCGGTTTTGACACCGACAGCGGGTCATAAGTGTCGTGAGGGCTGCCATAGATTTCGGCTTTTCCTGTCCTAGGTGCCGTGCAAGCCACTCGTCGCGGATGTTATGCTTGAAGGCTGCTAGGGCCTCTACGTCCGGACAGTCAATGATTTGATTTTTCTTGGTTAGGAACCGTGTCCAGAATTGTCTGGCCGATTCCTCTAGCTGCTGAATTATGTGGCTAAGGTCATCGGCGTCTGGTGGTCGCACATAAGTGCCCTAGAAATTGTCGAGGAATGTGGCTTCCAGGTCCTCCCAACAACCAATTGATTCTGCTGGCAAGATGTTAAGCCAATGCCAAGCTGGTCCTTTAAGCTTGAGTGGGAGGTATTTGATGGCGTGTAGGTCATCACCGCGGGCCATGTGGATATGAAGGAGATAGTCCTCGATCCATACCACAGGATCTGTTGTGCCATCATATGATTTGATGATCCATTACTTCATCTGTGAAGCATAGTGGGTGTGCGGCGCCTCTGTATTGGGCTATATCACGACGCAGCTCAAACGAGCTTTGTCTACTGTGTTTGGCCAGGCCGGATTGACTGTATCCGGAGTGACGATTACCGTCTCATGACGTGGGGTGCCCACGCGATCCGTAGATCGATCTTGTTTGCCTTGCCTTGTCCTCCAATATATCTCGCAGGTCTGGCGCATTTTCCCGTGCCTTGGTATTTTTTGAGCGGCGCCGGGGTGCTGTTTGAGTGGAGGACCGAGAGGCTTCTCTGTCGCGGCCACGGGGTGGCTGGTCGGCCACATCATGCTCTGGTGATGTAGGTTTAGGTGCTTCCTCCTCTAATCGGGGTAGCAACCTGCGCTTTGGGTAGCTCTTGGAGGGGCGTTGGAGTTCATACTCTTCGGCCGCAAGGACTTCAGTCCATCTGTCGGCTAGTAAATCTTGATCAGCTCTAAGCCGTTGCTGTTTTTTCTTGAGGCTGCTCGCCGTGGCCATAAGCCTGCATTTGAAACGCTCTTGTTCGACGGGATCCTCCGGCACGACAAATTCGTCGTCGTCGAGGCTTGCCTCGTCCTCGGAGGGAGGCATATAATTATCGTCCTCGACCTCTCTGTCTGCCGCTCTCTCATGAGGGCTGGCTTCTCCATCCTCCTGTGCTGAATCTTGCTGGAGGTGGTTGTCTTCGGCACTGACCGGGGTGTTATTATCTCCCGTGCCGGAATCACCGTTTTTGCTTTGGCGGGATTTAGAGCGGCGCCGCTGACGCCGGCTCTTTGGCTGCTTCTTGGAGGGGTCATCCTCCGCTGTTCCATCGCCATTGCCTTCTTTTGGGGTGTCCACCATGTATATATCACACGACAAGGTGGCTTTCCAGTGCCCTATAGGTGCTGGTTCTTGATCGTCTCCTGCATCAGCGTCCATACCGTCGATGTCTTCGGAGTCGAAGTCGAGCATGTCGGTTAAATCATCGACAGTGGCTACGAAGTGGGTGGTGGGTGGGCTTTGAATTTCTTCATCATCCGCATCCCAACCTCGCTGACCATAGTCCGGCCAGGGCTCTCCTCATAAAGAGAGAGACTTTAGTGAATTCAGAATATCGCCGAAGGGCGAGTGCTAAAAGATGTCCGCGGCAGTGAACTCCATGATCGGCACCCAATCGGGTTCGATCGGTAGGGGCGCGGAGGGCTTAGAGTCTGGAGAGGAGTCCGGCTCCTTGGAGTCACGGGGTTCGCAGAGAATAGGGCTGGTGTTCGGCTCGATTGCCGTAGAGATTGCAGCCCCCGAGGCGGTGTCCAACCACCCATCCTCAATTGGCACAGTTGGCTCTGAATTAAGGGTCGGGGCTGATGCGGGTGCGACCTCCAGGGCACTGTTCGGTGGCAGAGCTAGATCATGCCCATCGTGACAGTGCGGCGCGCTCAGCCGCGGCTCGAATCCATCGAAGATCAAGTGTCTGCGGAGGTCGGCCGTGTAGCTCAAACTTCCAAATCTGACCTGATGGCCAGGGCCATAGCTTTCGATCTGCTCTAGATGGCCAAGCGAATTGGCCCGCAGTGCAAAGCCGCCAAATACGAAGATCTGTCCGGGGAGAAATGTCTCACCCTGGATCGCATCGCTATTAATGATCGGAGAAGCCATCGGGCCTAAAAGTGACGACACAGAGGAACTCTCAATGAAAGCACCAATGTCGGTGTCAAAACCGGTGGATCTCGGGTAGGGGGTCCCGAACTGTGCGTCTAGGCGGATGGTAATAGGAGGCAGGGGACACAATGTTTTACCCAGGATACGTGCCCTCTTGATGGAGGTAAAACCCTACGTCCTGCTTGATTAATATTGATGATATGGGTAGTACAAGAGTAGATCTACCGCGAGATCAGAGAGGCTAAACCCTAGAAGCTAGCCTATGGTATGATTGTTGTTCGTCTTACAGACTAAAACCCTCCGGTTTATATAGACACCGGAGAGGGCTAGGGTTACACATAGTCAGTTACAATGGTAGGAGATCTACATATCCGTATCACCAAGCTTGCCTTCCACGCCAAGGAAAGTCCCTTCCGGACACGGGATGAAGTCTTCAATCTTGTATCTTCATAGTCCAGGAGTCCGGCCGAAGGTATAGTCTGGCTATCCGGACACCCCCTAATCCAGGACTCCCTCAAAGGTCTTCGCCTACCAAAGGCTCTGGTGGTGACACCGTCTTGGGATCCTCGGTGACCTCCGTCCTGCTGTCCTACTGGTCTTGGTCTTGTTGCGCTGATATGGAAACCTTTGCCTGATGCCTCAGGACTCCTCGCCTATGCTTGCCTCTTTAGCACCAAAGAGGAACCGAGGACACTACACGCGCTGGCGCCCACCTGGCTCCAGCCGTCATGGCTTGCGTCATAGGAACCTCGTGATGTGTTCCTTGCCTTGATCTCCATGCCCCTCGCGAGCCAGCCTGGTGAGGCAGCCCTCGAGGAGGTCTTGTGTCGTCTGCCTCGCGAGGCTTGGCCCCTCGTGAGGGTTGAGGGAGTCCTGGACTAAGGGGTCCTCGGGCGTCCAGCCTGTTATCTATGGGCCGGACTGATGGGATGTGAAGATACGAAGACCGAAGACTACACCCGTGTCCGGATGGGACTCTCCTTGGCGTGGAAGGCAAGCTTGGCAACGGAATATGTAAATTCCCGTCTTTGTAACCGACCTTGTGTAACCCTAGATCCTCCCCGTGTCTATATAAATTGCAGGACTTAGTCCGGATAGATATACTCAATACCTTAGTCATACAGGCTAGACTTCTAGGGTTTAGCCATTACGATCTCATGGTAGATCAACTCTTGTAATACTCATATTCATCAATATCAATCAAGTAGGAAGTAGGGCATTACCTCCATAGAGAGGGCCCGAACCTGCGTAAACATCGTGTCCCCTGTCTCCTATTACCATCAACCTTAGACGCATAGTTCGGAACCCCCTACCCGAGATCCGCCGGTTTTGACACCGAAATTGGTGCTTTTATTGAGAGTTCCACTGTGTCGTCATCGCAGAGGTTGATGGCTCGACTTATCGTCAAGGAAAATATCACCTCACATGGAGCTCTGGCCTCGCGCCAAACCCTCCGGCTGGGCGGTTTTACCATGATCGCCTGCTCGGCCTCTGAGCCGATGAGGATGACCTCCCGAGTCATCGAAAAACATATCTGTGTTGATTCTAGATACGCCAAACAGATGGATCCGACGGAGTTATCGTCTTTGAACGAACTCTTAGATTGCATCGCCGCCTTGGGAGTCGCTACAGACTATGATCAGATTGGGCTTAAACCCGACCAGAGAGAGATTAATTCTCCACCGATCACCCACCAGATAGCGGTGGTCGACGAGCAAGATAACCCTTCCTCTATACTGAGGACGAATTACGTTTGGATCTCCGACCCCGAGAAGCCGGAAACCTACCAGCAAAAAGACACGCCTCGTCCACCGAACTTAGAGTCGGACGGCGGCTTCAAAAATCAGAAGATACTCCGGAGCCCGGACTGTTCAGTCCGGAAAAACCTCAGACTCCGGATCATCGATCGGGTCAGGGTTCAGATCCAACGCCACCCACCCACCCAAACATAAGCGCTCTCACGAGCATACAATAGTAGCCCCGGGAAATGGTTCACCACTTTTGGGCCAGATTCCTTCTTGTCGAGGACAAGGTCAAAGATTGCCGCGACGGGGACGCAATATCAGCATTCCGCAACAATTGCACGAGCGAAGGACTCCTCAACGCCATTAATCACCGCCGCATACTACACTTCGCTGACTTAGCAAGTATTGTACAGAAGTACAGCGCAATGGAGAGCGCCTGGAGAGATCAGACAGTCTAGGAGCTATCGGTCCCAACTCAACCACTCGTCCAGGCAAAAAGGGCGCACCCCTGTAACGTGCCCAGACCAACAGCCAAAAAATGCAAACCCGTTACGCGGCGCGGAACCGTTCTGGAGGGATGGCTTGATGGCCCATGCAAAATACACACCACACCGGATACCATACCAACCCACAGCCTTAGAGCATGTTGGATACTCCGGCAGGTAGCCAAAAACGGCAAGGACATCCTCACCAAAGACACCCCAGAGAAACACCCTCCGGAAGACGACAAACCCGGAGTCCTGATAGTCTTTGAGACATTCACTTCAGACAATAGGCGCAAAAGAGCACTCCGCGAACTCGCCGAAGTCTGCCAGATCACAACAATAAACCCTTGGAACGACACAACGATAACCTTTAACGCTGGTGACGAACCAGAACACAGGACAGTCCGAACACCAACCGCCTTGGTCCTCAGCCAAATTGTCGATGGCTTTCGGCTCACCAAGATTCTCATGGACGGCGGCAGCAGACTGAACCTCATCTATGAGGATACAATACGAAAAATGGAAATAGACAGGAGCCGAATCGAGCAAAGCAGCACGACCTTCCGAGGAATCATTCCTAGTCGGGAGGCACGGTGTGCGGGAAAAATCACACTCGACATGGTATTCGACACGCCGGAGAACTATCGGTCCGAAGAAATAACCTTCCAGGTGGCCCCCATCAACAGTGGATATCACACCCTCTTAGGGCGAGATGCATTAGACGCTTTCAAGCAATACCCCATTACGGGTACATGAAGCTTAAGATGCCCGGGCCCAATGGTATAATCACTCTAGTTAGTGATCCGGACATAGCAGTCCGCGCCGAGAATAAAACCGCGTCCCTGGCCCTTGAGGCATTATCTGAAGCCCTCGCGGCTGAAGAGTTAACCGCGCTGCGCTCCACGGTGGACAGAGATGATGTGGTCCTAGACAAACAACCCAAATCCACCTCATTCAAACCGGCAGAAGAAATAGTCAAATTCCAAGTCCATCCAATGGACCCCAAGAAGACAGCGTCCATCAGAGCACAACTAGACCCGATGGTTGATGCCGCTCTACGAGAGTTCCTGCGCGAGAATTGGGATATATTCGCCTAGCACCCTTCCGATATGCCAGGAATCCCACGCGAGTTGGCTGAACACAACCTCAATATATTGAAGGGACACAAACCGGTCAAGCAAACACTGCGGTGCTTTTCCGAACCCAAACGCCAAGCTATGGGGGAAGAGCTAGCCAAGTTAATCGAGGCCAGATTCATTATAGAAATAAAACAACCAGACTGGCTAGCAAATTGGTGATGGTACCAAAGAAGGACAAATCCTGGCGCCTGTGCGTCGATTTCAAAGACCTCAACAAGGCATGCACCAAGGATCCCTTCCCCCTCTCCCACATCAATCAAATCATTAACGCCACCACAGGAAACGACTCACTATGTTTTCTTGACGCATATTCCGGATACCATCAAATCAAAATGAAGGAATCTGATCAAGCTGCAACAGCATTCATCACCCCATATGGGCCATTCTGCTTCAACACCATGCCCTTCGGGCTCAAGAACGCTGGCGCCACATACCAACGCATGATTCAAACATGCCTGGAGAAACATATTGGTAAAACAGTTGAAGCTTATGTGGACGACGTCGTCATCAAAACTAGGCACGTCGAAACACTAATAGACGATTTACGTCTCACATTCGACAACCTCCGCATGTATGACATTAAGCTCAATCCGGAAAAGTGCGTTTTCGGCGTCCCTGTTGGAAAACTGCTGGGCTTCATCGTTCCCAATAGAGGAATTGAACCAAACCCGGCCAAAATCCGAGCTTTGTCACAATTGGCTAAACCAACAGACCTTAAACAAGTTCGAAAGCTCGCGGGTTGCGTAGCAGCTCTAAGCCGCTTTATCTCCAGATTGGGAGAAAAGGCACTGCCACTCTATCGCCTTCTACGGCGAACTAACTACTTCGAGTGGACGGACGCGACAACAGCCGGACTGGAGGAAATAAAAGCCCTTCTTGCGAGCAATCAGATCCTGGCCGCACCAAACACCGGCGAGCTGATGTTATTATACATATCGGCAACACATCAGGTGGTGAGCGCCGTACTCGTCGTTGAACGAGAATAGGACGGGCATAAATTCCCGCTTTAGAAGCCAGTATACTATGTATCTACTGTCCTTACACCATGCAAATCCCGGTACCCTCATTATAAAAAGATATCATATGCGGTCTTCATGGCATACCGAAAGCTCCGTCACTACTTTCAGGAGTGTTCGATCATGGTGGCCTCCAAAGTACCACTCAATGACATTATAAACAACCACAATGCTACGGGCGGGATTGCCAAATGGGCCATCGAGCTCCTCCATTTGACATTACATATAAACCACGTCGAGCTATCAAATCCCAGGTACTGGCCGACTTCGTCGCCGAATGGACGGAGGTCGCACTCCCTAAAGACTATGGCACATACTCCAATTGGGTCATGTATTTTGACAGCTCCAAAATGCTGGCAGGGTTAGGAGCGGGCGTCGTTTTAGCGTCCCCTACTGGAGACGTCGTTCAGTACGTCCTCCAAATACTATACATAGACTCCAATAATGTAGCCGAATACGAGGCCTTATTACATGGTCTCGGGATGGCTGTCTCCATGGGCATACAACGCCTAGAGGTGCGCGGGGACTCAAAGCTGGCAATATCTCAAATAAATGGAGACTTCGACGCCAAAGATCCGAAGATGGCAGCGTATCATAACATAGTCATAAAAATGCCGGCCCGGTTCGAGGGGCTCGAGTTCCATTATGTGGCTCGAGAAAGTAATCAAGCGGTGGATGTTCTTGCTTGTATCGGCGCTAAGCGCGACCCCGTCCCACCTAATATCTTCCTGGAAAGGCTTTTTAAGCCATCCGTGGTGTGGCAGGGGAAAACGGCAATACTAGTCCGGATCCAAACATAACCCCAGATCCTGGAAACACCAACGTCGTTGGGGGCTCAGCCACCAAAATAACACCGTCGACGCATCTCATCATGGCAGTCATTGCCCCATGGACCGAACCCTTCCTGGCCTACCTTAATAGGAAGGAACTTCCTGAGGACCAGAATGAGGCCCGCTGCATTGTCCGACGCTCAAAGGCCTACAAGGTTCATGATGGAGAGCTCTATAAGAAAAGCACTACTGGAATCCTTCAACGATGTATATCCGCGAAAGAGGGGCGACAACTCTTGGCTGAAATTCATGCCGGACTCGGCGGTCACCATGCCGCAGCTCGGGCCCTTGTTAGCAAGGCCTTCCGTATAGGGTTTTATTGGCTGACGGCCCAAGCAGATGCACAGGACCTTGTCCAACATTGCGTCGGATGCCAACTCTTTGCCAACCAAAGCCATATGCCCCCCACTGCCCTACAAAAAATCCCCATCACTTGGCCTTTTGCGGTCTGGGGGCTCAATATGGTCGGACCCCTTAAAGGACGAAGTCATAAGAGAAAGTATCTGCTGGTCATGGTGGATAAATTCACTAAGTGGATAGAGGCCAAACTGTAAGTGCATCTAGTGCCCCTTAGTGATTTTGGTGTATTGAAGACTTATAGGTTAAGGGACTAATGCGTTTATGAGTGTACACAGGTCTATAAGTCTATGAGGAGTTTGATATTTACAGGAAAAGTCGACCCCTAAAAATGAATATCTTTGACTGAAGATTTTGGTATTTTTGAAGACTTTCATGAAGACTTTGAATGTGAAGAAATTGGTGTGTCCGTGGAGACTTGATATTCATGCGAGGAATATGAAGCTTGAAGACTTTCGTTTTCATAGTTTTGTTTCTCTCTTTCTTGAGTCATAGGAAACACCGTATTGTTAAAGGGGGTCGAGGAAATACTAAGGAATATTTTCCATGTGTTTCTCAACTCAAAATCCTACACCTACCAATCCCTTCGAGTGAAGCCATTGGAAATCTCATACAGTTCAGTCAATTTCTTCAGTGACAGAGACGAAGTTCTTCTGGTCTCTGAGGAATTTGTCCTGACTGAGGAGTTAGGAATTCGCCAGTGCGGATTGCCTACATAGTGAGGAACATGATAGCCCTGAGGATTTTGCTACTCAAAATTCCGACCGTTGCTATGCTATGCGCCAGCTGTCCCAAAATATCTATCCACCTAACGGTCATATCATTGATGGGCATTTATGTCTTATCATGTCGGGCTGCTCCCTAGGCTATAAATAGCCGCCCCTACTACCACTAGCTGGTTGGCTGCTCCGAGAGAAACTGACACTTGTCATTTGAGAGCAACCCATCCTCTGAGGACTTTGAGCGAAAATCATTAAGTGAGGAAAAACCAAAAACCCAAAACCCAAACACCTACAAACCCCAAGTGATTGAGCATCACTGAAGAGATTGATCCTGAGTGGATCCGACGCTTGTTACCTTTGAAGACTGTGCTTCTTCTAGACGGTTAGGCGTCATGGTCTAGAGCATCCAAGAGGAATTGTGGATCGCCGGGTGACCAAGTTTGTGAAGGTTTGGAAGTCGCCTGAAGACTTACCACGAGTGATTGGACGAGGTTTGTGTGACCTTAGTTCAAGGAGAATACGGTGAGGACTGAGTGTCTTGGACTAAGTGTCCTTGACTGGGTGTCCAGGACTGTGTGTCCTCGAGTTTAAATACTCAGACACTCCAACCAGACGTACAACTGAGACAGCAGTTGGAACTGGTCTACCAAATCA